>NW_022324172.1:0-8905 GCF_002776525.5 Piliocolobus tephrosceles
CTTAAGTACATAGCACACATGACCCTAAGTACATAGCATATGTGACCCTACGTACATAGCACACATGTCCTAAGTACACAGCATACATGTCCTAAGTACATAGCATATATGATCCTAAGTACACAGCATACATGTCCTAAGTATATAGCATAAATGACCCTAAGTACATAGCACACATGATCTCCTTTGACTTTGTAGCCACCTTGTGCAATAGACATAGTAAATCCATGTTATTAATGAGTAAACTGAAACTTGCTAAAGAAACCTACCCATAGTTTTCAATCTGTAACTGTTAGAGGCAAGATTGGAACCTGTGTGTGTCTGGCTCCAGGGAATGTCCTTCCCCAGTCCATTCTTTATATATGGAAAATGGAAATAATTGTTCCTGCTCTGCCATTTTTGCAGGGTGTTTTTTGGAAGGCCCAAGGAATTAATGGATATGGAGGTGTTTGGGTTTGAGATAGTGAAATTCTATGCCAATGTGAAAAGAGTACATTGAAGATTGGTGTCTTCCTACTGGGGTGTGAAGTTTGAGGTAGAACCAGGATTCCTTAGTCCTACTCAAAAGCATTGTTACTGGACTCTGGTGGTTCTCCTTGGATAGGTCTTAGGAGTGGGTAGAGCAGCCTCATGGATACAGCAAGTCACAGCACGAGGCTGGGCTTGCCTCCTTACTCTGCCTGCTCAACTTCTCCCACTGTAACTCCTTTTCAATGAGCAATCTCTTGACTGCTTTCCTTTTTTGCAATCTCCCTTCTCTCAATCTCTTATCACTTGCTTTTCTTCAATTTCCTTAGAATGTAGCTTAGATTCCATGATCCTTCATTGGCAGTATCCCTGAATTTCTTACCCTCTGACCTTCCATCACATTCCTCTGGCTAACCCTGAATTCTGCTATCTTCTCACTCTCCACCCCAACTCCCACCTGTGCAACAGGGTATGTGGCTGCCATCTGGAATCATGACCATGACCCTCACATGGGCCACAGCAATGCCTGACAGGCAGAGATCTCACACTCTATTATGGCCATTTGAAGATCTTGCCTTTTCCAAACATCCAGCACCTCAACCCTCACACTCACTCCTAGCACACAACTCAATTCCTATTTCTCAGACAAAAATGAAGCCATCAGATGGGAACCTCTCAGCTTCTCAGAGTGAATCCTATGTTCCTACCTCTCTCTTCCCTGTCCTCATCTCCCCTCCTGTTACAGTAGAGGAGACATTTCCTCCCCCTTCCAAGGCCAATCTTTCTCCTCCCTCCTCCCTCTGAGGATAGAGAGTCATCAATGATTCCTTCTCCTTCTGGTGTCTTTTATCACTCCTCCTCCACCGATTCTCAAACTGAGGTCTTTTCCTTCTTAAATGCAAGTAAGCAGATGGACAGACACACACATTTACTCAGCCCACCATCCCCTCTGCTTTAGTGCTTTCCTCCTTTTCACTATCAAAGTCTTTGAAAAAAGTGTATTTGTGGTCTCATTTTTTAACCTCATTCTCCCTCTTTAATCCTCTCCAGTCTGCATTCTGGCCTCTTCATGCCACGTAAGCTACTCCTGCTGAGGTTATTCATGACTTTCCTATCACTAATCCTATGGGCAAATGTCAGTATTTATCTTACTTGACCTCCCAGCAGCAGTAGCCCCTGCTGACCTCCTTGAGACCCTCTCCTCTGCTGGGTTCCATGACACCTCTCTTTCCTGGTGTCCCTTTCATCTATGTGGCCCCTCCTTCTAAGGCTTGTTTGTTGGCTCTTCTTTGGCCATTAAATACTGGGGTGGGGGTGTTCCCCAGGCTTGACATGCAATCTTATTTTTGCCTGTGAATTTTAGAATCAGCTTGTCCATTTCTGCAAAAATGGCAGCTGGGATTCTGACAGGGATTGTGTTGAACCTGTACATCAGTTTCAGGGGTACTGTCATTTTAATAATATCAAGTCTTCCGATCTATGAACACGGGACATCTTTCCATTTGTTTAGGTCTTATATGATTTCTTTCAACCATCTTTTGTAGTTCCCTGTGTACAAGCTTTCTTTTGTTAAATTTATTGTTTTCCTAATTTAATTTTTAGATTGTTCACTGCTAGTGTATAGCAGTACAACGAACTTTTGTATATTGATCTTGTTTCCTGAAACCTTGCTGAAATCGTAGTTTTTTTTTTTTTTTTTTTCTTTCTTTTTCAATAGGGTCTCCCTTTGTCACCCAGGTTGGAGTGCAGTGGCACAATCTCAGCTCATTGCTACCTCTGCCTACCAGGCTGAAGCAATTCTCCCACCTCAGCCTCCTGAGTAGCTGGGACTATAGGAGTGTGCCACCACGCCTGGCTAATTTTTTGTAGTTTTGGTAGAGACAGGGTTTTGCCACGTTACCCAGGCTAATCTTGAACTCCGGAACTCAAGTGATCCACCCACCTCAGCCTCCCAAAGTGCTGAGATTACAGGGCATGAGCCACCACGCCTGGCCCTAATTTGAATATTTGTAGATTCCTTAGGATTTTCTACATACAACGTCATGTCACCTGAAAATAACAGTTTACTTTCTTTTCAATCTGGAAGCCGTTAATTTCATTTTCTTGCTTAATTGCTCTGGATGGAACCTTGAGTACAATGTTGAATAGAAATGGCAAGAACAGACATCTTGTCTTATTCCTAATCTTAGGGGGAAAGCACTCGGTCATCCACCATTAAGTATAATGTTAGCTGTGGGTTTTTCACTGGTAACAACTTTAGCAGGTTGATAAAGTTCCCTTTTATTTCTAGTTTGCTGAGTGTTTTCAATATGAAACGGTGTTGGATTTTGGCAGATGCTTTTTTTTTGTCTTTGAGATAACCATTGGTTTGTGTTCTTTGTTCTATTAACATCTTGCATTACATTGATCAATTTTCCTAGGTTAAACTCAATTTGCATCCTTGGGATAAATCCCATTTGGTCATGGTCTACAGTCCTTTTTATATGTTGCCAGTATTTTGTTATGTAATTTTGCATATATATCCATAAAGGATGTTGGCTTGTAGATTTTTTTTTCTCTTGTGATGCTTTTAGTTATCTTAGTCTAATTTTGGTATCAGGGTAATATTGGTCTCATAGAACAAATTGGCATGTGTTCTCTTTTCTGCTATTTTTGGAAGAGTTTGAAAAGATAAGTGTTAATTCTTCCTTAAATATTTGGTAGAATTCACCAGTAAAGCCATCTGGGCCTGGATTTTGTTTCATAGAAAGTTTTTAACTTACTAATTCAATATCTGTGTTTGTTACAAGTCTATTAAGATTTTGTATTTCTTCTTAAGTCAGTTTAGGTATTTGTGTCTTTCTGGAAGTTGGCCCATTCCATCTGGGTTATCTAATTTGTCGGCTTACAATATTTCATAATTTTCACTTATAATCCTTTTTATTTCTGTAAGTTCAGTTGTGATACTCCATCTTTTATTTCTGATTTTAGTAACCTGAATCTTCTTACTTTTAATTTTAGTTAGTCTAGCTAAAAGGTGTCAAATTTTGTTGTTATTTTTAAGGAACTAACGTTTAGTTTCATTGGTTTTCTGTATTGTTTTCTATTCTCTGTCTCATTTATCTCTACTCTAGTCTTTATTATTTCTTTCCCCCTGCTTGCTTTTGGTTTTGTTTGCTTTTTTAAAAAATTTCTTTACTAACATGAAAGACCTAAGGAAAACAAATTCTTAAAGTGTAAGTTTAGGTTACTGATTTGAGATTTCTCCACTTCTTCTTCTCTTCCTTCTTCAATAGATTTTATCTTTTAGAGTAGTTTTAGGTTCACAGTAAAATTGAGCAAAAAGTACAGAGAGTTCCCATATACTCCCTGTCCCCGCATCCCTCATACAATCTTTCCCACTATTGACATGCTGTACCACACTAGTACATTGTGGTGACATTTGTTACAATTGATAGACTGACATGGACACATCATCACCCGAAGTGCATAGTTTACATTAGGGGTCACTCTTGGTGGTGTCCATTCTATGGAGTTTGATTGCTGTAAAATAATACGTATGCACGATTATAGTATATAGAATAGTTTCACTGCCCTAAAACTCTTCTGTGCTCTATTAATTCCTCTCTTCCCCCAAGCCCTGGAAACCACTAATATTTTTACTATCTCCTTGTTTTTGCCTCTTCCCGAATGTCATACAGTTGGAATCATACAGCATGTAGCCTTTTCGGATTGGCTTCTTTTAGTAACATGCATTTAAAGTTTCTCCATATCTTTTTGTAGCTTGATAGCTTATTTCTTTTTAGCATTGAGTAATAGTCCACTGTCTGTTTGTACCACAATTTATGAGTCCCTTCACTTTCTGAAGGACAGCTTGCTTCCAAGTTTTAGCAATGATGAACAAAGCTGCCGTAAACATTCACGTGGTTTTTGTGTGGACAGAGGTATTCAACTCATTTTGGTAAATATCAAGGAGTGTGATTGCCGGATCCTACGGTAAAAGTGTATTTTGTTTTGTAGAAAACTGCTAGACTGTATTCCAAAGGGGCTGTCTCATTTTACATTCCCACCAGCAATGAATGAGAGTTCCTGTTGTTCCACATCCTCGCCAGCATTTGGTATTGTCAGTGTTTTGGATTTTGGCCATTCTGATAAGTATGTAGTGGTATCTTTTCATTTTATCATTAATTAAAAACATTTTTGTAGAGATAAGATCTGTCTCTGTTGCCCAGCTTGAAGTGCAGTGGCATAATCACAGCTCACTGCAGTGTTGAATTCCTGGGCTCAAGTGATCCTCGCGTCTCAGCCTCCCAAGTAGTTATGACAACAGGCACACATCATCATTCTCAACTAATTTTTTATTTTATGTTTTTGTAGAGACAGGGTCTCTCTATGTTGCCTAGGCTGGTCTCAGACTCCTGAGACCTTGGCCTTCCAAAGCTTTGGGATTATAGGCATGGGCCATCATGTCTGGCTCTATCTTTCCTTTTTTTTTTTTTGAGACGGAGTCTCGCTCTGCCGCCCAGGCTGGAGTGCAGTGGCCGGATCTCAGCTCACTGCAAGCTCCGCCTCCTGGGTTTACGCCATTCTCCTGCCTCAGCCTCCCGAGTAGCTGGGACTACAGGTGCCCGCCACCTCGCCCAGCTAGTTTTTGTATTTTTTAGTAGAGACGGGGTTTCACCGTGTTAGCCAGGATGGTCTCAATCTCCTGACCTCGTGATCCGCCCATCTCAGCCTCCCAAAGTGCTGGGATTACAGGCTTGAGCCACCGCGCCCGGCCTTTTTTTTTTTTTTTTTAATAGAGGCATTTATAACTATACATTTCCCTTTAAGCACTGCATTAGCTGCATCCAATACATTTTGGCATGTTGTGATTTTGTTTTCATCCCTCTCAAAGTATTTTCTAATTTCCTTTGTGATTTCTTCTTTGGCCCTTGGTTATTTAGGAGTGTGGTTTTAATTTCAGTGTATTTATGAACTCCTCAACTTTCCTTCTATTGTTGATTTCTAATTTCATTTTATCACGGTCAGAGGATATACTTTGTATGATTTCAGTCCTTGCAAATTTGTTGAGATTTGTTTTATGGGCAACCTTATCTTTGGATAGAGCTTTATGTAACCTATTTGGCATGCCCAGTTGGATAGCTTGAAAGGATCTTGAAACCAGCAAGCACAAGATCACACTCATGATGCTCCACCCCCCAAATCACTTTTCTTTTAGTATTGCCCATCTTAATGAAGATGCCACTATCCCATGAGCTGCTTTGGTCAGAAACCTAAAATCATCCTTGATATCTTCCTCTTCCTTTTTTCCCTAAATTCAATCCATCACTGAGCCCAGCTGATTTTACTTTTGCAGCTCTCTTACATCTAGCCACTTTGTTCCATATCCATTGCCAATACCATAGTCCAAGTTATGACTGTCTGTTACAAAAAGTACTATAATTTTCCTTAGTCCAAGCTATCACCATCTTTGCAGGGACTACTGCAATTTTCTTACTAATTAGTTTCCCAACCTCTACTTTTGCACTCTTCCAATCCATTTTTCATGTTGCAGCCAGTTTCTATTTTGAAAATGTACTGATCTTGTCAACCTTCTGCTTAAAATTCCACACCATCAGGAAAAGACCCCAAATCCAACATGGCGCACAAATCTTGCATAGTCTGGTTCCTGCTGGTATCTGTAGCCTTATCTCACTCCTTTGCTATCTGCCTTCCAGCCACACTGGCCTGCTTTCAATTCCTTGACTGCCTCATCCTGCCTTCTGCAAAGAGCCTTTGTACATGCTATTCTCTTTTCCTGGAATTTTTCCTTCCTGCTTCACTTAGTTAAATCCTCTGTATTCTTCAGACCTCCCTCAAACCTCACTTTATGAAGGAATTTTTTTTTATGAGCCAAAAATCCTATCTGTGTTTACTAAAGTCACCTTGGCCAGAGAGGGCCTCAACGAACATTTGATAAATACAAACACAAATCCCTCAGCCCAGACTCAGCTTCTGCCTTGGATCTCTTCCCTATCCCTGCTTCAGAACAGAACCCAGGTCAGACTTACCGCAGGGTCTCCAGGAGGCAGCGAGGGCGTCTCAGGGTCTTACAAAGACTCTTCACTGCAGAGTGGCTCAGAGAGTTTCCACTTAGGTCCAGCTCCTTCAGGTTTCTGGTGACCTTGAGGACGGAGAAGAGAATCTCCCAGTAGGCATCCGTGACTGGGACCCACCTGAACCTGAGGGGAAGAGAGGTCAGGAGAGATGTGATGTGTCTGGCAGGGGTTTGAGGTGCCCAGCCCTGCACAACACAATTGGGCTTTGTCCTCCTGAGCACCAGGCCACAGCGGGTAGTGCCATCTCCAGGACTGACCAGCCTCCCTGCCTGTCTGCCCCTGTCACCCAGGACTAGCTCCCTCTCCTCCATGTGGCTCCTCATTCTACAGCCCTTACCATAGCACACTCAAGTGTTCATCTTGTATGTCTGTTTCTGCCTCAGTCTGGGAGTTCCTTGAGGGCAGGGACAGACATTTGTCTTTTTTTTTTTTTTTTTAATCTGCACTGATCAGTATAGGGCCTGGCTTCTGTGCTGGGCACTGCAGATAACAAAACAATTTTTCATTAAAAAAATTTGACAGCCTTCCTCCCTTTGATGCAGACACACCTGTGTTCCTTTGGCACCTACATTCTGGAGTCCCAGTGCCTGGGAAAGAAGACGGGAGGCAGGAGCAGAGCCTGGGAAAGATGGCCTGAGGAAGGTGTTGTCATGGAAGACTGTGTACGATCATATGCACTACTGTCCAGGTTGGCTCACAGGGGACCCGATCCCCTTCCCAGGATAACAAGATCATGGAGAGGGTCTGCAGGAGGGAGATGGCTGTGGGGAGTGCCCTAGGAGGGAATATTTGCAGCCTGAGGGGAGGGGATGATGGGCTTTGTCTGAGAGTGTTAGAGTGGCCTCTGATTCATGGGATTTAATTTAATCGATCTGTTTTCACGCACTACTTTGGTGACCTCATCTACCTCCAAGGCTTCGACTACTCAAAGCTCTATTCCAAGTTTCAGACTGAGTTTTCTATTTTATGGCCGGATATCCCCACCTCGACATCCCAGGAATTCTTTGATCTAATTTGTCCCAACAAGTCCCCAACCTTAATTCATCTTTCTCCATAAGTCTGCAGAGTCATGTGGGGGAAAGAAGCAGAGGCAAGGAGCTGCCTGCACGTGGGCTCTGTTCCTCTGTGCCTCACTCTGTCTCCTCAGCTGCTAAAAAGAGGACAGCAATAGCACCTGCTGCAGAGGGGTATGTGAGAATTAAAAGCTACTACAGAGTATCCCAAAAGTCCTAGAGCAGTTTTAAGTTGTAATAACTGTGGAAGTACAAGTACTACAAACATACAGAAAAAGCCAGCTGAGTGCAGTGGCTCTTGCCTGTAATCCCAGTACTTTAGGAGGTAGAGGCAGGAAGATCGATTGAGCCCAGGAGTTTGAGACCAGTCTGGGCAACATAGTAAGATCCTGTTTCTACAGAAAATTAAAAAAATTAGCTGACGTGGTGGTGTGCACCTGTAGTCCCAGCTACTCAGGAGGCTGAGGCAGGAGAATGGCTTGAACCTGGGAGGCCAAGGTTGCAGTGAGGTATGGTCGTGCCACTGCACTATTCCTGGGAGACACAGTGAGATCTCATCTCAGACACACACCCACACAGACACATACACACACACGCACACACATGAAAAAAGCCATAAATGAAAGTTTATTTGAATTTCTTTTACATTTACTTAGTTTTGTGAAACTTGAAAAATACATTTTAAATTTTTTATTTCCGTCAGCATTCGCCATCCTTAATCATCAAGGTGACTGGAAAAACATTAAAAATTTATATTTGAAAATGCACAATGCTTAATCACACACCAAATACCTGGAACCTCCCATCCTGCCATCTTCATTTCTTTAATATCTCTGGTTGGTTCTCCTCTTCCTTCCCACAGCCCTTGGCCAACCTCCACCCTTTCTTCCTGAACTTTCTTGTTCATTTATAGTAAACGCCTTATTCTTCTGTCTGCCTAACTAGCCGATTCAGTTCCTTGAAAATGGGCAGCCAGAGAGAAAGGTCGGGTTACCCACAAAGGGAAGCCCATCAGACTAACAGCAGATCTCTCGGCAGAAACTCTACAAGCCAGAAGAGAGTGGGGGCCAATATTCAACATTCTTAAAGAAAAAAATTTTAAACCCAGAATTTCATATCCAGCCAAACTAAGTTTCATAAGTGAAGGAGAAATAAAATCCTTTACAGATAAGCAAATGCTTAGAGATTTTGTCACCACCAGGCCTGCCTTACAAGAGACCCTGAAGGAAGCCCTAAACATGGAAAGGAACAACAGGTACCAGCCATTGCAAAAACATGCCAAAATGTAAAGACCATTGAGGCTAGGAAGAAACTGCATCAACTAATGAGCAAAATAACCAGTTA
>NW_022324173.1:0-8905 GCF_002776525.5 Piliocolobus tephrosceles
TAACTGGTTATTTTGCTCATTAGTTGATGCAGTTTCTTCCTAGCCTCAATGGTCTTTACATTTTGGCATGTTTTTGCAATGGCTGGTACCTGTTGTTCCTTTCCATGTTTAGGGCTTCCTTCAGGGTCTCTTGTAAGGCAGGCCTGGTGGTGACAAAATCTCTAAGCATTTGCTTATCTGTAAAGGATTTTATTTCTCCTTCACTTATGAAACTTAGTTTGGCTGGATATGAAATTCTGGGTTTAAAATTTTTTTCTTTAAGAATGTTGAATATTGGCCCCCACTCTCTTCTGGCTTGTAGAGTTTCTGCCGAGAGATCTGCTGTTAGTCTGATGGGCTTCCCTTTGTGGGTAACCCGACCTTTCTCTCTGGCTGCCCATTTTCAAGGAACTGAATCGGCTAGTTAGGCAGACAGAAGAATAAGGCGTTTACTATAAATGAACAAGAAAGTTCAGGAAGAAAGGGTGGAGGTTGGCCAAGGGCTGTGGGAAGGAAGAGGAGAACCAACCAGAGATATTAAAGAAATGAAGATGGCAGGATGGGAGGTTCCAGGTATTTGGTGTGTGATTAAGCATTGTGCATTTTCAAATATAAATTTTTAATGTTTTTCCAGTCACCTTGATGATTAAGGATGGCGAATGCTGACGGAAATAAAAAATTTAAAATGTATTTTTCAAGTTTCACAAAACTAAGTAAATGTAAAAGAAATTCAAATAAACTTTCATTTATGGCTTTTTTCATGTGTGTGCGTGTGTGTGTATGTGTCTGTGTGGGTGTGTGTCTGAGATGAGATCTCACTGTGTCTCCCAGGAATAGTGCAGTGGCACGACCATACCTCACTGCAACCTTGGCCTCCCAGGTTCAAGCCATTCTCCTGCCTCAGCCTCCTGAGTAGCTGGGACTACAGGTGCACACCACCACGTCAGCTAATTTTTTTAATTTTCTGTAGAAACAGGATCTTACTATGTTGCCCAGACTGGTCTCAAACTCCTGGGCTCAATCGATCTTCCTGCCTCTACCTCCTAAAGTACTGGGATTACAGGCAAGAGCCACTGCACTCAGCTGGCTTTTTCTGTATGTTTGTAGTACTTGTACTTCCACAGTTATTACAACTTAAAACTGCTCTAGGACTTTTGGGATACTCTGTAGTAGCTTTTAATTCTCACATACCCCTCTGCAGCAGGTGCTATTGCTGTCCTCTTTTTAGCAGCTGAGGAGACAGAGTGAGGCACAGAGGAACAGAGCCCACGTGCAGGCAGCTCCTTGCCTCTGCTTCTTTCCCCCACATGACTCTGCAGACTTATGGAGAAAGATGAATTAAGGTTGGGGACTTGTTGGGACAAATTAGATCAAAGAATTCCTGGGATGTCGAGGTGGGGATATCCGGCCATAAAATAGAAAACTCAGTCTGAAACTTGGAATAGAGCTTTGAGTAGTCGAAGCCTTGGAGGTAGATGAGGTCACCAAAGTAGTGCGTGAAAACAGATCGATTAAATTAAATCCCATGAATCAGAGGCCACTCTAACACTCTCAGACAAAGCCCATCATCCCCTCCCCTCAGGCTGCAAATATTCCCTCCTAGGGCACTCCCCACAGCCATCTCCCTCCTGCAGACCCTCTCCATGATCTTGTTATCCTGGGAAGGGGATCGGGTCCCCTGTGAGCCAACCTGGACAGTAGTGCATATGATCGTACACAGTCTTCCATGACAACACCTTCCTCAGGCCATCTTTCCCAGGCTCTGCTCCTGCCTCCCGTCTTCTTTCCCAGGCACTGGGACTCCAGAATGTAGGTGCCAAAGGAACACAGGTGTGTCTGCATCAAAGGGAGGAAGGCTGTCAAATTTTTTTAATGAAAAATTGTTTTGTTATCTGCAGTGCCCAGCACAGAAGCCAGGCCCTATACTGATCAGTGCAGATTAAAAAAAAAAAAAAAAAGACAAATGTCTGTCCCTGCCCTCAAGGAACTCCCAGACTGAGGCAGAAACAGACATACAAGATGAACACTTGAGTGTGCTATGGTAAGGGCTGTAGAATGAGGAGCCACATGGAGGAGAGGGAGCTAGTCCTGGGTGAC
This sequence comes from Piliocolobus tephrosceles, assembly GCF_002776525.5. Lineage (NCBI taxonomy): Eukaryota > Metazoa > Chordata > Mammalia > Primates > Cercopithecidae > Piliocolobus > Piliocolobus tephrosceles. The sequence continues at coordinate 2,077 of NW_022324173.1, forward strand.
AGGGGCAGACAGGCAGGGAGGCTGGTCAGTCCTGGAGATGGCACTACCCGCTGTGGCCTGGTGCTCAGGAGGACAAAGCCCAATTGTGTTGTGCAGGGCTGGGCACCTCAAACCCCTGCCAGACACATCACATCTCTCCTGACCTCTCTTCCCCTCAGGTTCAGGTGGGTCCCAGTCACGGATGCCTACTGGGAGATTCTCTTCTCCGTCCTCAAGGTCACCAGAAACCTGAAGGAGCTGGACCTAAGTGGAAACTCTCTGAGCCACTCTGCAGTGAAGAGTCTTTGTAAGACCCTGAGACGCCCTCGCTGCCTCCTGGAGACCCTGCGGTAAGTCTGACCTGGGTTCTGTTCTGAAGCAGGGATAGGGAAGAGATCCAAGGCAGAAGCTGAGTCTGGGCTGAGGGATTTGTGTTTGTATTTATCAAATGTTCGTTGAGGCCCTCTCTGGCCAAGGTGACTTTAGTAAACACAGATAGGATTTTTGGCTCATAAAAAAAAATTCCTTCATAAAGTGAGGTTTGAGGGAGGTCTGAAGAATACAGAGGATTTAACTAAGTGAAGCAGGAAGGAAAAATTCCAGGAAAAGAGAATAGCATGTACAAAGGCTCTTTGCAGAAGGCAGGATGAGGCAGTCAAGGAATTGAAAGCAGGCCAGTGTGGCTGGAAGGCAGATAGCAAAGGAGTGAGATAAGGCTACAGATACCAGCAGGAACCAGACTATGCAAGATTTGTGCGCCATGTTGGATTTGGGGTCTTTTCCTGATGGTGTGGAATTTTAAGCAGAAGGTTGACAAGATCAGTACATTTTCAAAATAGAAACTGGCTGCAACATGAAAAATGGATTGGAAGAGTGCAAAAGTAGAGGTTGGGAAACTAATTAGTAAGAAAATTGCAGTAGTCCCTGCAAAGATGGTGATAGCTTGGACTAAGGAAAATTATAGTACTTTTTGTAACAGACAGTCATAACTTGGACTATGGTATTGGCAATGGATATGGAACAAAGTGGCTAGATGTAAGAGAGCTGCAAAAGTAAAATCAGCTGGGCTCAGTGATGGATTGAATTTAGGGAAAAAAGGAAGAGGAAGATATCAAGGATGATTTTAGGTTTCTGACCAAAGCAGCTCATGGGATAGTGGCATCTTCATTAAGATGGGCAATACTAAAAGAAAAGTGATTTGGGGGGTGGAGCATCATGAGTGTGATCTTGTGCTTGCTGGTTTCAAGATCCTTTCAAGCTATCCAACTGGGCATGCCAAATAGGTTACATAAAGCTCTATCCAAAGATAAGGTTGCCCATAAAACAAATCTCAACAAATTTGCAAGGACTGAAATCATACAAAGTATATCCTCTGACCGTGATAAAATGAAATTAGAAATCAACAATAGAAGGAAAGTTGAGGAGTTCATAAATACACTGAAATTAAAACCACACTCCTAAATAACCAAGGGCCAAAGAAGAAATCACAAAGGAAATTAGAAAATACTTTGAGAGGGATGAAAACAAAATCACAACATGCCAAAATGTATTGGATGCAGCTAATGCAGTGCTTAAAGGGAAATGTATAGTTATAAATGCCTCTATTAAAAAAAAAAAAAAAAAGGCCGGGCGCGGTGGCTCAAGCCTGTAATCCCAGCACTTTGGGAGGCTGAGATGGGCGGATCACGAGGTCAGGAGATTGAGACCATCCTGGCTAACACGGTGAAACCCCGTCTCTACTAAAAAATACAAAAACTAGCTGGGCGAGGTGGCGGGCACCTGTAGTCCCAGCTACTCGGGAGGCTGAGGCAGGAGAATGGCGTAAACCCAGGAGGCGGAGCTTGCAGTGAGCTGAGATCCGGCCACTGCACTCCAGCCTGGGCGGCAGAGCGAGACTCCGTCTCAAAAAAAAAAAAAGGAAAGATAGAGCCAGACATGATGGCCCATGCCTATAATCCCAAAGCTTTGGAAGGCCAAGGTCTCAGGAGTCTGAGACCAGCCTAGGCAACATAGAGAGACCCTGTCTCTACAAAAACATAAAATAAAAAATTAGTTGAGAATGATGATGTGTGCCTGTTGTCATAACTACTTGGGAGGCTGAGACGCGAGGATCACTTGAGCCCAGGAATTCAACACTGCAGTGAGCTGTGATTATGCCACTGCACTTCAAGCTGGGCAACAGAGACAGATCTTATCTCTACAAAAATGTTTTTAATTAATGATAAAATGAAAAGATACCACTACATACTTATCAGAATGGCCAAAATCCAAAACACTGACAATACCAAATGCTGGCGAGGATGTGGAACAACAGGAACTCTCATTCATTGCTGGTGGGAATGTAAAATGAGACAGCCCCTTTGGAATACAGTCTAGCAGTTTTCTACAAAACAAAATACACTTTTACCGTAGGATCCGGCAATCACACTCCTTGATATTTACCAAAATGAGTTGAATACCTCTGTCCACACAAAAACCACGTGAATGTTTACGGCAGCTTTGTTCATCATTGCTAAAACTTGGAAGCAAGCTGTCCTTCAGAAAGTGAAGGGACTCATAAATTGTGGTACAAACAGACAGTGGACTATTACTCAATGCTAAAAAGAAATAAGCTATCAAGCTACAAAAAGATATGGAGAAACTTTAAATGCATGTTACTAAAAGAAGCCAATCCGAAAAGGCTACATGCTGTATGATTCCAACTGTATGACATTCGGGAAGAGGCAAAAACAAGGAGATAGTAAAAATATTAGTGGTTTCCAGGGCTTGGGGGAAGAGAGGAATTAATAGAGCACAGAAGAGTTTTAGGGCAGTGAAACTATTCTATATACTATAATCGTGCATACGTATTATTTTACAGCAATCAAACTCCATAGAATGGACACCACCAAGAGTGACCCCTAATGTAAACTATGCACTTCGGGTGATGATGTGTCCATGTCAGTCTATCAATTGTAACAAATGTCACCACAATGTACTAGTGTGGTACAGCATGTCAATAGTGGGAAAGATTGTATGAGGGATGCGGGGACAGGGAGTATATGGGAACTCTCTGTACTTTTTGCTCAATTTTACTGTGAACCTAAAACTACTCTAAAAGATAAAATCTATTGAAGAAGGAAGAGAAGAAGAAGTGGAGAAATCTCAAATCAGTAACCTAAACTTACACTTTAAGAATTTGTTTTCCTTAGGTCTTTCATGTTAGTAAAGAAATTTTTTAAAAAAGCAAACAAAACCAAAAGCAAGCAGGGGGAAAGAAATAATAAAGACTAGAGTAGAGATAAATGAGACAGAGAATAGAAAACAATACAGAAAACCAATGAAACTAAACGTTAGTTCCTTAAAAATAACAACAAAATTTGACACCTTTTAGCTAGACTAACTAAAATTAAAAGTAAGAAGATTCAGGTTACTAAAATCAGAAATAAAAGATGGAGTATCACAACTGAACTTACAGAAATAAAAAGGATTATAAGTGAAAATTATGAAATATTGTAAGCCGACAAATTAGATAACCCAGATGGAATGGGCCAACTTCCAGAAAGACACAAATACCTAAACTGACTTAAGAAGAAATACAAAATCTTAATAGACTTGTAACAAACACAGATATTGAATTAGTAAGTTAAAAACTTTCTATGAAACAAAATCCAGGCCCAGATGGCTTTACTGGTGAATTCTACCAAATATTTAAGGAAGAATTAACACTTATCTTTTCAAACTCTTCCAAAAATAGCAGAAAAGAGAACACATGCCAATTTGTTCTATGAGACCAATATTACCCTGATACCAAAATTAGACTAAGATAACTAAAAGCATCACAAGAGAAAAAAAAATCTACAAGCCAACATCCTTTATGGATATATATGCAAAATTACATAACAAAATACTGGCAACATATAAAAAGGACTGTAGACCATGACCAAATGGGATTTATCCCAAGGATGCAAATTGAGTTTAACCTAGGAAAATTGATCAATGTAATGCAAGATGTTAATAGAACAAAGAACACAAACCAATGGTTATCTCAAAGACAAAAAAAAAGCATCTGCCAAAATCCAACACCGTTTCATATTGAAAACACTCAGCAAACTAGAAATAAAAGGGAACTTTATCAACCTGCTAAAGTTGTTACCAGTGAAAAACCCACAGCTAACATTATACTTAATGGTGGATGACCGAGTGCTTTCCCCCTAAGATTAGGAATAAGACAAGATGTCTGTTCTTGCCATTTCTATTCAACATTGTACTCAAGGTTCCATCCAGAGCAATTAAGCAAGAAAATGAAATTAACGGCTTCCAGATTGAAAAGAAAGTAAACTGTTATTTTCAGGTGACATGACGTTGTATGTAGAAAATCCTAAGGAATCTACAAATATTCAAATTAGGGCCAGGCGTGGTGGCTCATGCCCTGTAATCTCAGCACTTTGGGAGGCTGAGGTGGGTGGATCACTTGAGTTCCGGAGTTCAAGATTAGCCTGGGTAACGTGGCAAAACCCTGTCTCTACCAAAACTACAAAAAATTAGCCAGGCGTGGTGGCACACTCCTATAGTCCCAGCTACTCAGGAGGCTGAGGTGGGAGAATTGCTTCAGCCTGGTAGGCAGAGGTAGCAATGAGCTGAGATTGTGCCACTGCACTCCAACCTGGGTGACAAAGGGAGACCCTATTGAAAAAGAAAGAAAAAAAAAAAAAAAAAAACTACGATTTCAGCAAGGTTTCAGGAAACAAGATCAATATACAAAAGTTCGTTGTACTGCTATACACTAGCAGTGAACAATCTAAAAATTAAATTAGGAAAACAATAAATTTAACAAAAGAAAGCTTGTACACAGGGAACTACAAAAGATGGTTGAAAGAAATCATATAAGACCTAAACAAATGGAAAGATGTCCCGTGTTCATAGATCGGAAGACTTGATATTATTAAAATGACAGTACCCCTGAAACTGATGTACAGGTTCAACACAATCCCTGTCAGAATCCCAGCTGCCATTTTTGCAGAAATGGACAAGCTGATTCTAAAATTCACAGGCAAAAATAAGATTGCATGTCAAGCCTGGGGAACACCCCCACCCCAGTATTTAATGGCCAAAGAAGAGCCAACAAACAAGCCTTAGAAGGAGGGGCCACATAGATGAAAGGGACACCAGGAAAGAGAGGTGTCATGGAACCCAGCAGAGGAGAGGGTCTCAAGGAGGTCAGCAGGGGCTACTGCTGCTGGGAGGTCAAGTAAGATAAATACTGACATTTGCCCATAGGATTAGTGATAGGAAAGTCATGAATAACCTCAGCAGGAGTAGCTTACGTGGCATGAAGAGGCCAGAATGCAGACTGGAGAGGATTAAAGAGGGAGAATGAGGTTAAAAAATGAGACCACAAATACACTTTTTTCAAAGACTTTGATAGTGAAAAGGAGGAAAGCACTAAAGCAGAGGGGATGGTGGGCTGAGTAAATGTGTGTGTCTGTCCATCTGCTTACTTGCATTTAAGAAGGAAAAGACCTCAGTTTGAGAATCGGTGGAGGAGGAGTGATAAAAGACACCAGAAGGAGAAGGAATCATTGATGACTCTCTATCCTCAGAGGGAGGAGGGAGGAGAAAGATTGGCCTTGGAAGGGGGAGGAAATGTCTCCTCTACTGTAACAGGAGGGGAGATGAGGACAGGGAAGAGAGAGGTAGGAACATAGGATTCACTCTGAGAAGCTGAGAGGTTCCCATCTGATGGCTTCATTTTTGTCTGAGAAATAGGAATTGAGTTGTGTGCTAGGAGTGAGTGTGAGGGTTGAGGTGCTGGATGTTTGGAAAAGGCAAGATCTTCAAATGGCCATAATAGAGTGTGAGATCTCTGCCTGTCAGGCATTGCTGTGGCCCATGTGAGGGTCATGGTCATGATTCCAGATGGCAGCCACATACCCTGTTGCACAGGTGGGAGTTGGGGTGGAGAGTGAGAAGATAGCAGAATTCAGGGTTAGCCAGAGGAATGTGATGGAAGGTCAGAGGGTAAGAAATTCAGGGATACTGCCAATGAAGGATCATGGAATCTAAGCTACATTCTAAGGAAATTGAAGAAAAGCAAGTGATAAGAGATTGAGAGAAGGGAGATTGCAAAAAAGGAAAGCAGTCAAGAGATTGCTCATTGAAAAGGAGTTACAGTGGGAGAAGTTGAGCAGGCAGAGTAAGGAGGCAAGCCCAGCCTCGTGCTGTGACTTGCTGTATCCATGAGGCTGCTCTACCCACTCCTAAGACCTATCCAAGGAGAACCACCAGAGTCCAGTAACAATGCTTTTGAGTAGGACTAAGGAATCCTGGTTCTACCTCAAACTTCACACCCCAGTAGGAAGACACCAATCTTCAATGTACTCTTTTCACATTGGCATAGAATTTCACTATCTCAAACCCAAACACCTCCATATCCATTAATTCCTTGGGCCTTCCAAAAAACACCCTGCAAAAATGGCAGAGCAGGAACAATTATTTCCATTTTCCATATATAAAGAATGGACTGGGGAAGGACATTCCCTGGAGCCAGACACACACAGGTTCCAATCTTGCCTCTAACAGTTACAGATTGAAAACTATGGGTAGGTTTCTTTAGCAAGTTTCAGTTTACTCATTAATAACATGGATTTACTATGTCTATTGCACAAGGTGGCTACAAAGTCAAAGGAGATCATGTGTGCTATGTACTTAGGGTCATTTATGCTATATACTTAGGACATGTATGCTGTGTACTTAGGATCATATATGCTATGTACTTAGGACATGTATGCTGTGTACTTAGGACATGTGTGCTATGTACGTAGGGTCACATATGCTATGTACTTAGGGTCATGTGTGCTATGTACTTAAG
>NW_022324174.1:0-8900 GCF_002776525.5 Piliocolobus tephrosceles
CTTAAGTACATAGCACACATGACCCTAAGTACATAGCATATGTGACCCTACGTACATAGCACACATGTCCTAAGTACACAGCATACATGTCCTAAGTACATAGCATATATGATCCTAAGTACACAGCATACATGTCCTAAGTATATAGCATAAATGACCCTAAGTACATAGCACACATGATCTCCTTTGACTTTGTAGCCACCTTGTGCAATAGACATAGTAAATCCATGTTATTAATGAGTAAACTGAAACTTGCTAAAGAAAGCTACCCATAGTTTTCAATCTGTAACTGTTAGAGGCAAGATTGGAACCTGTGTGTGTCTGGCTCCAGGGAATGTCCTTCCCCAGTCCATTCTTTATATATGGAAAATGGAAATAATTGTTCCTGCTCTGCCATTTTTGCAGGGTGTTTTTTGGAAGGCCCAAGGAATTAATGGATATGGAGGTGTTTGGGTTTGAGATAGTGAAATTCTATGCCAATGTAAAAAGAGTACATTGAAGATTGGTGTCTTCCTACTGGGGTGTGAAGTTTGAGGTAGAACCAGGATTCCTTAGTCCTACTCAAAAGCATTGTTACTGGACTCTGGTGGTTCTCCTTGGATAGGTCTTAGGAGTGGGTAGAGCAGCCTCATGGATACAGCAAGTCACAGCACGAGGCTGGGCTTGCCTCCTTACTCTGCCTGCTCAACTTCTCCCACTGTAACTCCTTTTCAATGAGCAATCTCTTGACTGCTTTCCTTTTTTGCAATCTCCCTTCTCTCAATCTCTTATCACTTGCTTTTCTTCAATTTCCTTAGAATGTAGCTTAGATTCCATGATCCTTCATTGGCAGTATCCCTGAATTTCTTACCCTCTGACCTTCCATCACATTCCTCTGGCTAACCCTGAATTCTGCTATCTTCTCACTCTCCACCCCAACTCCCACCTGTGCAACAGGGTATGTGGCTGCCATCTGGAATCATGACCATGACCCTCACATGGGCCACAGCAATGCCTGACAGGCAGAGATCTCACACTCTATTATGGCCATTTGAAGATCTTGCCTTTTCCAAACATCCAGCACCTCAACCCTCACACTCACTCCTAGCACACAACTCAATTCCTATTTCTCAGACAAAAATGAAGCCATCAGATGGGAACCTCTCAGCTTCTCAGAGTGAATCCTATGTTCCTACCTCTCTCTTCCCTGTCCTCATCTCCCCTCCTGTTACAGTAGAGGAGACATTTCCTCCTCCTTCCAAGGCCAATCTTTCTCCTCCCTCCTCCCTCTGAGGATAGAGAGTCATCAATGATTCCTTCTCCTTCTGGTGTCTTTTATCACTCCTCCTCCACTGATTCTCAAACTGAGGTCTTTTCCTTCTTAAATGCAAGTAAGCAGATGGACAGACACACACATTTACTCAGCCCACCATCCCCTCTGCTTTAGTGCTTTCCTCCTTTTCACTATCAAAGTCTTTGAAAAAAGTGTATTTGTGGTCTCATTTTTTAACCTCGTTCTCCCTCTTTAATCCTCTCCAGTCTGCATTCTGGCCTCTTCATGCCACGTAAGCTACTCCTGCTGAGGTTATTCATGACTTTCCTATCACTAATCCTATGGGCAAATGTCAGTATTTATCTTACTTGACCTCCCAGCAGCAGTAGCCCCTGCTGACCTCCTTGAGACCCTCTCCTCTGCTGGGTTCCATGACACCTCTCTTTCCTGGTGTCCCTTTCATCTATGTGGCCCCTCCTTCTCAGGCTTGTTTGTTGGCTCTTCTTTGGCCATTAAATACTGGGGTGGGGGTGTTCCCCAGGCTTGACATGCAATCTTATTTTTGCCTGTGAATTTTAGAATCAGCTTGTCCATTTCTGCAAAAATGGCAGCTGGGATTCTGACAGGGATTGTGTTGAACCTGTACATCAGTTTCAGGGGTACTGTCATTTTAATAATATCAAGTCTTCCGATCTATGAACACGGGACATCTTTCCATTTGTTTAGGTCTTATATGATTTCTTTCAACCATCTTTTGTAGTTCCCTGTGTACAAGCTTTCTTTTGTTAAATTTATTGTTTTCCTAATTTAATTTTTAGATTGTTCACTGCTAGTGTATAGCAGTACAACGAACTTTTGTATATTGATCTTGTTTCCTGAAACCTTGCTGAAATCGTAGTTTTTTTTTTTTTTTCTTTCTTTTTCAACAGGGTCTCCCTTTGTCACCCAGGTTGGAGTGCAGTGGCACAATCTTAGCTCATTGCTACCTCTGCCTACCAGGCTGAAGCAATTCTCCCACCTCAGCCTCCTGAGTAGCTGGGACTATAGGAGTGTGCCACCACGCCTGGCTAATTTTTTGTAGTTTTGGTAGAGACAGGGTTTTGCCACGTTACCCAGGCTAATCTTGAACTCCGGAACTCAAGTGATCCACCCACCTCAGCCTCCCAAAGTGCTGAGATTACAGGGCATGAGCCACCACGCCTGGCCCTAATTTGAATATTTGTAGATTCCTTAGGATTTTCTACATACAACGTCATGTCACCTGCAAGTAACAGTTTACTTTCTTTTCAATCTGGAAGCCGTTAATTTCATTTTCTTGCTTAATTGCTCTGGATGGAACCTTGAGTACAATGTTGAATAGAAATGGCAAAAACAGACATCTTGTCTTATTCCTAATCTTAGGGGGAAAGCACTCGGTCATCCACCATTAAGTATAATGTTAGCTGTGGGTTTTTCACTGGTAACAACTTTAGCAGGTTGATAAAGTTCCCTTTTATTTCTAGTTTGCTGAGTGTTTTCAATATGAAAAGGTGTTGGATTTTGTCAGATGCTTTTTTTTTGTCTTTGAGATAACCATTGGTTTGTGTTCTTTGTTCTATTAACATCTTGCATTACATTGATCAATTTTCCTAGGTTAAACTCAATTTGCATCCTTGGGATAAATCCCATTTGGTCATGGTCTACAGTCCTTTTTATATGTTGCCAGTATTTTGTTATGTAATTTTGCATATATATCCATAAAGGATGTTGGCTTGTAGATTTTTTTTTCTCTTGTGATGCTTTTAGTTATCTTAGTCTAATTTTGGTATCAGGGTAATATTGGTCTCATAGAACAAATTGGCATGTGTTCTCTTTTCTGCTATTTTTGGAAGAGTTTGAAAAGATAAGTGTTAATTCTTCCTTAAATATTTGGTAGAATTCACCAGTAAAGCCATCTGGGCCTGGATTTTGTTTCATAGAAAGTTTTTAACTTACTAATTCAATATCTGTGTTTGTTACAAGTCTATTAAGATTTTGTATTTCTTCTTAAGTCAGTTTAGGTATTTGTGTCTTTCTGGAAGTTGGCCCATTCCATCTGGGTTATCTAATTTGTCGGCTTACAATATTTCATAATTTTCACTTATAATCCTTTTTATTTCTGTAAGTTCAGTTGTGATACTCCATCTTTTATTTCTGATTTTAGTAACCTGAATCTTCTTACTTTTAATTTTAGTTAGTCTAGCTAAAAGGTGTCAAATTTTGTTGTTATTTTTAAAGAACTAACGTTTAGTCTCATTGGTTTTCTGTATTGTTTTCTATTCTCTGTCTCATTTATCGCTACTCTAGTCTTTATTATTTCTTTCCCCCTGCTTGCTTTTGGTTTTGTTTGCTTTTTTAAAACATTTCTTTACTAACATGAAAGACCTAAGGAAAACAAATTCTTAAAGTGTAAGTTTAGGTTACTGATTTGAGATTTCTCCACTTCTTCTTCTCTTCCTTCTTCAATAGATTTTATCTTTTAGAGTAGTTTTAGGTTCACAGTAAAATTGAGCAAAAAGTACAGAGAGTTCCCATATACTCCCTGTCCCCACATCCCTCATACAATCTTTCCCACTATTGACATGCTGTACCACACTAGTACATTGTGGTGACATTTGTTACAATTGATAGACTGACATGGACACATCATCACCCGAAGTGCATAGTTTACATTAGGGGTCACTCTTGGTGGTGTCCATTCTATGGAGTTTGATTGCTGTAAAATAATACGTATGCACGATTATAGCATATAGAATAGTTTCACTGCCCTAAAACTCTTCTGTGCTCTATTAATTCCTCCCTTCCCCCAAGCCCTGGAAACCACTAATCTTTTTACTATCTCCTTGTTTTTGCCTCTTCCCGAATGTCATACAGTTGGAATCATACAGCATGTAGCCTTTTCGGATTGGCTTCTTTTAGTAACATGCATTTAAAGTTTCTCCATATCTTTTTGTAGCTTGATAGCTTATTTCTTTTTAGCATTGAGTAATAGTCCACTGTCTGTTTGTACCACAATTTATGAGTCCCTTCACTTTCTGAAGGACAGCTTGCTTCCAAGTTTTAGCAATGATGAACAAAGCTGCTGTAAACATTCACGTGGTTTTTGTGTGGACAGAGGTATTCAACTCATTTTGGTAAATATCAAGGAGTGTGATTGCCGGATCCTACGGTAAAAGTGTATTTTGTTTTGTAGAAAACTGCTAGACTGTATTCCAAAGGGGCTGTCTCATTTTACATTCCCACCAGCAATGAATGAGAGTTCCTGTTGTTCCACATCCTCGTCAGCATTTGGTATTGTCAGTGTTTTGGATTTTGGCCATTCTGATAAGTATGTAGTGGTATCTTTTCATTTTATCATTAATTAAAAACATTTTTGTAGAGATAAGATCTGTCTCTGTTGCCCAGCTTGAAGTGCAGTGGCATAATCACAGCTCACTGCAGTGTTGAATTCCTGGGCTCAAGTGATCCTCGCGTCTCAGCCTCCCAAGTAGTTATGACAACAGGCACACATCATCATTCTCAACTAATTTTTTATTTTATGTTTTTGTAGAGACAGGGTCTCTCTATGTTGCCTAGGCTGGTCTCAGACTCCTGAGACCTTGGCCTTCCAAAGCTTTGGGATTATAGGCATGGGCCATCATGTCTGGCTCTATCTTTCCTTTTTTTTTTTTTGAGACGGAGTCTCGCTCTGCCGCCCAGGCTGGAGTGCAGTGGCCGGATCTCAGCTCACTGCAAGCTCCGCCTCCTGGGTTTACGCCATTCTCCTGCCTCAGCCTCCCGAGTAGCTGGGACTACAGGTGCCCGCCACCTCGCCCAGCTAGTTTTTGTATTTTTTAGTAGAGACGGGGTTTCACCGTGTTAGCCAGGATGGTCTCAATCTCCTGACCTCGTGATCCGCCCATCTCAGCCTCCCAAAGTGCTGGGATTACAGGCTTGAGCCACCGCGCCCGGCCTTTTTTTTTTTTTTTTTAATAGAGGCATTTATAACTATACATTTCCCTTTAAGCACTGCATTAGCTGCATCCAATACATTTTGGCATGTTGTGATTTTGTTTTCATCCCTCTCAAAGTATTTTCTAATTTCCTTTGTGATTTCTTCTTTGGCCCTTGGTTATTTAGGAGCATGGTTTTAATTTCAGTGTATTTATGAACTCCTCAACTTTCCTTCTATTGTTGATTTCTAATTTCATTTTATCACGGTCAGAGGATATACTTTGTATGATTTCAGTCCTTGCAAATTTGTTGAGATTTGTTTTATGGGCAACCTTATCTTTGGATAGAGCTTTATGCAACCTATTTGGCATGCCCAGTTGGATAGCTTGAAAGGATCTTGAAACCAGCAAGCACGAGATCACACTCATGATGCTCCACCCCCCAAATCACTTTTCTTTTAGTATTGCCCATCTTAATGAAGATGCCACTATCCCATGAGCTGCTTTGGTCAGAAACCTAAAATCATCCTTGATATCTTCCTCTTCCTTTTTTCCCTAAATTCAATCCATCACTGAGCCCAGCTGATTTTACTTTTGCAGCTCTCTTACATCTAGCCACTTTGTTCCATATCCATTGCCAATACCATAGTCCAAGTTATGACTGTCTATTACAAAAAGTACTATAATTTTCCTTAGTCCAAGCTATCACCATCTTTGCAGGGACTACTGCAATTTTCTTACTAATTGGTTTCCCAACCTCTACTTTTGCACTCTTCCAATCCATTTTTCATGTTGCAGCCAGTTTCTATTTTGAAAATGTACTGATCTTGTCAACCTTCTGCTTAAAATTCCACACCATCAGGAAAAGACCCCAAATCCAACATGGCGCACAAATCTTGCATAGTCTGGTTCCTGCTGGTATCTGTAGCCTTATCTCACTCCTTTGCTATCTGCCTTCCAGCCACACTGGCCTGCTTTCAATTCCTTGACTGCCTCATCCTGCCTTCTGCACAGAGCCTTTGTACATGCTATTCTCTTTTCCTGGAATTTTTCCTTCCTGCTTCACTTAGTTAAATCCTCTGTATTCTTCAGACCTCCCTCAAACCTCACTTTATGAAGGAATTTTTTTTTATGAGCCAAAAATCCTATCTGTGTTTACTAAAGTCACCTTGGCCAGAGAGGGCCTCAACGAACATTTGATAAATACAAACACAAATCCCTCAGCCCAGACTCAGCTTCTGCCTTGGATCTCTTCCCTATCCCTGCTTCAGAACAGAACCCAGGTCAGACTTACCGCAGGGTCTCCAGGAGGCAGCGAGGGCGTCTCAGGGTCTTACAAAGACTCTTCACTGCAGAGTGGCTCAGAGAGTTTCCACTTAGGTCCAGCTCCTTCAGGTTTCTGGTGACCTTGAGGACGGAGAAGAGAATCTCCCAGTAGGCATCCGTGACTGGGACCCACCTGAACCTGAGGGGAAGAGAGGTCAGGAGAGATGTGATGTGTCTGGCAGGGGTTTGAGGTGCCCAGCCTGCACAACACAATTGGGCTTTGTCCTCCTGAGCACCAGGCCACAGCGGGTAGTGCCATCTCCAGGACTGACCAGCCTCCCTGCCTGTCTGCCCCTGTCACCCAGGACTAGCTCCCTCTCCTCCATGTGGCTCCTCATTCTACAGCCCTTACCATAGCACACTCAAGTGTTCATCTTGTATGTCTGTTTCTGCCTCAGTCTGGGAGTTCCTTGAGGGCAGGGACAGACATTTGTCTTTTTTTTTTTTTTTTTAATCTGCACTGATCAGCATAGGGCCTGGCTTCTGTGCTGGGCACTGCAGATAACAAAACAATTTTTCATTAAAAAAATTTGACAGCCTTCCTCCCTTTGATGCAGACACACCTGTGTTCCTTTGGCACCGACATTCTGGAGTCCCAGTGCCTGGGAAAGAAGACGGGAGGCAGGAGCAGAGCCTGGGAAAGATGGCCTGAGGAACGTGTTGTCATGGAAGACTGTGTACGATCATATGCACTACTGTCCAGGTTGGCTCACAGGGGACCCGATCCCCTTCCCAGGATAACAAGATCATGGAGAGGGTCTGCAGGAGGGAGATGGCTGTGGGGAGTGCCCTAGGAGGGAATATTTGCAGCCTGAGGGGAGGGGATGATGGGCTTTGTCTGAGAGTGTTAGAGTGGCCTCTGATTCATGGGATTTAATTTAATCGATCTGTTTTCACGCACTACTTTGGTGACCTCATCTACCTCCAAGGCTTCGACTACTCAAAGCTCTATTCCAAGTTTCAGACTGAGTTTTCTATTTTATGGCCGGATATCCCCACCTCGACATCCCAGGAATTCTTTGATCTAATTTGTCCCAACAAGTCCCCAACCTTAATTCATCTTTCTCCATAAGTCTGCAGAGTCATGTGGGGGAAAGAAGCAGAGGCAAGGAGCTGCCTGCACGTGGGCTCTGTTCCTCTGTGCCTCACTCTGTCTCCTCAGCTGCTAAAAAGAGGACAGCAATAGCACCTGCTGCAGAGGGGTATGTGAGAATTAAAAGCTACTACAGAGTATCCCAAAAGTCCTAGAGCAGTTTTAAGTTGTAATAACTGTGGAAGTACAAGTACTACAAACATACAGAAAAAGCCAGCTGAGTGCAGTGGCTCTTGCCTGTAATCCCAGTACTTTAGGAGGTAGAGGCAGGAAGATCGATTGAGCCCAGGAGTTTGAGACCAGTCTGGGCAACATAGTAAGATCCTGTTTCTACAGAAAATTAAAAAAATTAGCTGACGTGGTGGTGTGCACCTGTAGTCCCAGCTACTCAGGAGGCTGAGGCAGGAGAATGGCTTGAACCTGGGAGGCCAAGGTTGCAGTGAGGTATGGTCGTGCCACTGCACTATTCCTGGGAGACACAGTGAGATCTCATCTCAGACACACACCCACACAGACACATACACACACACGCACACACATGAAAAAAGCCATAAATGAAAGTTTATTTGAATTTCTTTTACATTTACTTAGTTTTGTGAAACTTGAAAAATACATTTTAAATTTTTTATTTCCGTCAGCATTCGCCATCCTTAATCATCAAGGTGACTGGAAAAACATTAAAAATTTATATTTGAAAATGCACAATGCTTAATCACACACCAAATACCTGGAACCTCCCATCCTGCCATCTTCATTTCTTTAATATCTCTGGTTGGTTCTCCTCTTCCTTCCCACAGCCCTTGGCCAACCTCCACCCTTTCTTCCTGAACTTTCTTGTTCATTTATAGTAAACGCCTTATTCTTCTGTCTGCCTAACTAGCCGATTCAGTTCCTTGAAAATGGGCAGCCAGAGAGAAAGGTCGGGTTACCCACAAAGGGAAGCCCATCAGACTAACAGCAGATCTCTCGGCAGAAACTCTACAAGCCAGAAGAGAGTGGGGGCCAATATTCAACATTCTTAAAGAAAAAAATTTTAAACCCAGAATTTCATATCCAGCCAAACTAAGTTTCATAAGTGAAGGAGAAATAAAATCCTTTACAGATAAGCAAATGCTTAGAGATTTTGTCACCACCAGGCCTGCCTTACAAGAGACCCTGAAGGAAGCCCTAAACATGGAAAGGAACAACCAGTACCAGCCATTGCAAAAACATGCCAAAATGTAAAGACCATCGAGGCTAGGAAGAAACTGCATCAACTAATGAGCAAAATAACCAGTTA
>NW_022324175.1:0-1162 GCF_002776525.5 Piliocolobus tephrosceles
TGCCTTCACTTCACAGAGTTAATGCTTACTCTATGTTACCCAGTTTCAAAACTCTGTCTTTGAAGAATCTGTGATGGAATATTTAGTGACGCTGGGAGGCTTGTGGTGAGCCAGGAAATGTCTTCTTCCAGGAATCTGCTCTCTCATATATGCATTCATTGCACAGAGTTAACTTTTACTCTGTGTTGCCCAGGTTCAAAACTCTGTCTTTGAAGAATCTGTGAAGGGATACATATTGAGGCCCGGAGGCTTGTGGTTAGCAGAAAAGCGTCTTCTGATGAAACTAGCAGAGAAACATTCTGAGCAACTGCTTTGCGATATGTGTGTTCGTCTCATAGAGTTAAACCATTCCTTGGATTGAGCAGCCTGAAATCACTGTTTTTGTGGAATTTGAGGAAGGACATTTGGGGACGATCCTTAGAATATGGAGAAAGAAATATCCTCAGGAAAAATCCAGTTGGAAGCTTTCTGTGAAACTGCTCTGTGTTATCCTAATTCTTCTCACTCAGTTAAGCCTTTCATTTCATTGAGCAGTTTTATAGCCCTGTGTATTTTTACATGTGATGGGATATTCGGGAGCATTTTGAGGCTTACGGTCCAAAAGGAAATATGATCAGACCGAAACTGGAGAGAAGGTTTCCGAGGAACTGCTTTGTGATGTGTGATTTCCAGCCGCAGTGTTGACCTCTTTTCTCATACAGCGTCGGGGAAACCCATTTGGAGAAACAGGAGCCAAGTGATATTCAGAAACATGTTGAATCCAGTGGTGAAAAGCAACATAGCCTCAGACAAAAACTGGAAAGAAGCTTTCTAGGAAACTACTCTGTGATATGTGTAATTATCTCACATAGATAAAGCATTCTTTACATTACGCAGCGTAGAAACTATCATGGACGCATCCACGAAGGGACCGTCCAGAGAACACTCCAGACTATGGCGAAAAAGTAAATATCTTCATATAATAACTGTAAAGAAGCTTTCTGTGAATCTGCTTTTTGCTATGTTTATTAATCTCACAGAGATGAAGGTTTCTTTATATTACACAGCTTGGAAACTCCCTCTTGGGCAGATTCAAAAGGGATATTTGAGATCACATTGAGGCCTATGGTGAAATAGCAAATATAGTCAGATAAAAATGGAGAGAAGGTTTCTGAGAAACTGC
>NW_022324176.1:0-5827 GCF_002776525.5 Piliocolobus tephrosceles
TGCGTCAGGTCTTTGCTCAGAAGGAAGTCGCTTTGGTGACATCTTGCTTCATCTCTCCACTTAAAATTGAACACCTACCTCCAGACTACCTGCTCTTTTCTGCTTTACTTTTCTCTACAGCTCATGTCACTCACAATATATTTTACTTACTTATTTGGCTTCTTGTCCTCCCTCCCAACTAGAATGTGAGCTCCTTGAGGAAGGAATTTTGCCCATTTCCTTCCTTCCTTCCTTTCTCTCTCTCTTTTCTTTCTTCCTTCCTTTCTCTTTTTCTCTTTCCTTCTTTTTCTCTCCTTCCTTCCTTCCCTCCCTCCTTACCTTCCTCCCTCGCTCTCTTCCTCTCTTTCTCTTTCTTTCCCTCCCTCCTCCCCTCCCTCCCTTCCTTCCTTCGTGTGAGATGCAGTCTTGCTCTGTCACCCAGGCTGGAGTGCACTGGCATGATCTCGGCTCACTGCAACCTCCGTCCCCTGGGTTCAAGGGATTCTCCTGCCTTAGCCTCCTGAGTAGCTGGGACTATGGGTGCCAGCCACCACGCCTGGCTAATTTTTGTATTTTTAGTAGAGACAGGGCTTCGCCATGTTGGCCAGGCTGGTCTTGAACTCCTGATCTCAGGTGATCCACCCACCTCAGCCTCCCAAAGTGTTAGGGTTACAGGCATGAGCCACTGTGCCCAGCCCCATTTTCATTGCTAGTCATATCCCAGTGCCCAGAGCAGGGTCTAGCATGTAGTAGATGCTTAGTAAGTATGTAGTAAATAAATGAATGAAATAGCATCAAAAGAGGGGCACATCAGGTACAGCTGAAAGCAGACGAATGAGTGATTGCCAAGGCAGGGAGGAAAAGGTAAGCCTTAAATGAGGGGTTCACTGAGGTGAGGGCGGAGGCAGGGGCACGTGTGGCTGGTAGGGCAGATGTGAAATCACAGCAGGTGGTTCGTATAGTGATGTTGGCATAAAGGCTACCCAGGTAGAGAGAAAGTTTGAGGGTAAAGCTGGAAAATATCAAGACAGTGGTAGGTCTCGGATGTCATTATAAGATGTTTAAACCTATTTTCCTGTGGCAGTGATGAACCCATGAAAGTTCTTGAGGACAGCAGTGACCTGGTCTCTGCTTTAGAACAATCCCTGACGGAGATTGTAGTGAGCTGAGATCGTGCCACTGCACTCCAGCCTGGGTGACAGAGCGGGACTCCGTCTCAAAAAAAAAAAAAAAAAACAAAACAAAACAAAAAAACAAAAAACAAAAACAAAAACAAAAAAACGCAAGATCCCTGAGGGAGTGGAGGTGGCTGGGTGGCTGGGTGGGGAAAGGCGGGAGGCAAGGGGTCTTGTGGGGAGGATGAGCAATGGGGTCAGAGCAGTGACCTCGGGAGATGCCTCGAGTAGACCCTGTGGCACTCAGTGGCGTCCAGGGAGGCCTCTAGGTTGGATTCAGAGTAGAAGCTGCTGTCACTTACTGAGAAGGTAGATGTGAGAACAGTGTCAGTTTCATCGGTGTATGACCAGGGTAGTTGCACAGGGCCCCGTGCTCAGAAGGACCCGGAACTGGCAGAGGTGTGAGGAGGACCCTTCTAGATTAGGGGGTTAATGCTCTGTGGCGGCCATCAAAATTTCTTAAGGCCAATTTTGTCCTTAAATTTGTGTCTTGTAGGTGAAGTCTGATGGGACCATGGGGCCTCAGCTCATAGGTGATGCCACCTCCTGCCACCTCCCCCCTTTGCTCGGGGTGAGACAGTTGTTGGCCATCCTGCATTTGAGTGTTGTGGGATCCCCACTCAACCTGTCCCTCAGCCCAGTGATTACTGCCACCCTTTATCTCTGGTGGGGGCCTGGATCAAGCATGGGTAGGTTGAGGTGGGGCATCCTGGGGTAGGGCAGGTGGCAGCCTTTCTCGATGTGGGCTGGCAGCATCATGGCACATTTGGTGATTTGGTGGGGGCCAGTCTCCCCCACCACTGATCTGGACAGCGAATGCATCCTGGCAACGCCCTGGAGGGTCTCCCATCTGCTTTAGGCTGGGGTGGTGGCCCATGGGAAGGACAGACGTCTGGCTTGACATTTTACCCACTCTGGGGCATGTTGCCTGGGTCTGGTGACTTATGGGAGAGGCAGCCTGCATCTGGTGGGCCATGTGCACATGCTTAGCTGTGGAGAGGCCTCCAGGCATCTTTGAGGGTCTGGACAGACACCGCTAGTGTCCCAGTGCCCAAGGGAATGCATCATTAAATAGCAAATAAAAGACACTGGGATAGGTTGAGAGAGAAACTATGGAAGAAAGAAAAAGCTCTGTATCTTAGTACCTTTAACAGCACTTTCGTCCTGACTTTTGAGCTAGGACACTGCATTTGCATTTTGTACTGGGTCCTGAAAATGAAGCAGTTGGTTCTGAGAGGAGTAGTAGTTTGTTTTTAGTTAGGGAGGAGAGTCTAGGTAAGAATATGCTGAGTTTCAGGAGCCTCTGGGACATCCCTCCAAACATCCCTGTCTCTCCTTGCTCTCACAAGACCTACTTTTCCCCTTTGTTTTTCTCTGACTTCCTTCTGGACCTTCCTATCCAACCAGGAATCTAAGGTCAGCTGTATTAAACCACATCCTGGCAAGGTGCGGTGACTCCTGCCTGTAATCCCAGCACTTTTGGAGGCCAAGGCAGGAGGATGGCTTGTGTCCAGGAGTTTGAGGCTGCATTGAGTCATGATCACACCACTGCACTCCAGCTTGGGTGACAGAGCGAAACGCCAATTCCCCCTCTCTTACACACAGACACACACACACAGACACACACATACAGACACACACACGGACACAGACACAGATACAGACACACACAGACACCCACAGGCACACACACAGACACACACAGGCACACACAGACACACACAGGCACACGCAGACACACAGGCGCACACACACAGACACACACACACAGACACAGACACACACACACAGACACACACAGACACACACACAACACACACACAGACACAGACACACACACACACCTACACATATACAGACACACAGACACACAGACACACACAGACACAGACACACACACACACCTACACATATACAGACACACAGACACACAGACACACACACACAGACACACACAAAGACACACATACACATATACAGACACACATACACATATATAGACAGACACACACAGACACACACACACAGACATACAGACACACACGACATGACTCAGTATGTGGCATCGTAGAGCACTTGGCATTTTAGAGTGCACCAGGCCCTTGGTAATGTCTCCTTGGACAATTGCTGTCTTCCTTCTCTGCTCCCAACCCTGAGCTGCAGAGTGTGGCTCAAGAAAGTCCAGACGCAGCTGGCAGATGTGGATCTGTGCTCACCGCCTGTGGCTGGCCTCTCACAGCTGAGGGCCTACTTCCCAGATGGCTGTCTCCTGCCAGCTCACTCTCTCCCTGGGTGGTCAGTTTTACCCACCTGGCTTATCTGATTTCCTGCTTGTTGACAAGCTCATTTTCACTGGGCATGTTCCTGCCCCCAGGACTCATCTCAGCATAAACAAATGCATCTCTCTTGGGGCTTTATTCATTTTTGAACAACTTACCATTACAAGCTGTGCTGTGTGGACTTCCCTCCTCCAGTCCTACCCACTCCCAAGCCCCAGTGAAGACCATCGGTATTGTACCTCTGTGAGGAGGCTGAGGCCATCTGACCCTGGGCAGTAGTGCCCCCAGTGGGCAGGTGAAGGGCACAGGCTTTGGGGCTAGAGAGAGACGGGTTCAAATCTTGTCTCTGTCAGTTACAAGTTGAAGACCATGGCAGATGTCTTTATCAAGTTTCAGTTCACTCATCAGTATCATGGATCTGCCATGTCTATTGTACCAGCTGGCTGCAAAGATCCAAGGAGATCACGTATGCCACGTTCTTAGGGAAGCCCCTGGCAAAAGGTTAGTGCTTAAAGGATGCTGCTGCTGTGGAAACCAAAACCCTCAATGTCCCTCCACCTCTCCATCCTCAGCTGCCTGTGTCATCACATAGTCCTTTCTCTTCTGTCCCAGAGGAGGCCAAGGGTCCACCTTCATGTGTCTTTGATTCCACACCCTCTGTCTGGTCTCTCCCCTGACCTTGCTCTTTCCAGCATTCCTTTTTTGAGCTCTCCAACCTCACTCCCACCAATTTCTCCTTTGTCTGTGTAATGTGCTCAATTTTACATGCCATTAGTGAAAAAACCCCAGAATACTTGACACCAGCTTACTCAATGTATTTCAAGATAAATCCAAAAGTGAAATAAGCCAGACATAGAAAGAAAAACACTACATGGTCTTACTTGTGGGTGAAATATTAAAAAAGTAAAATACATACAAAGAAAGAATAAATGGTGGTTACCAGGGGTGAGGTGGGGGAGGAAATGGGGAGATGCAGGTAAATAAAAAAATAGAAATATAATCGTTAGGACTTTGCTTGTGGGTCTTGGGTAGTCTGGCATCTAAGCATGTGTAAGGCTGTGTGTTCTTCCATGTGGAGACGTTTTTATTGTGGGAAATACTCACATTTGCCTGATCCAGATTTGGTAATCTTAGGCCACTTTTCTTCCTTTTTATGGTGCTACCCCCAGTGAGCCAGAATTAATCAGGCCCCGGCTTACCTGATACAGAGGAGGCAGGTGTTGGTGCTGGTCATGCCCTCACTGAGTTGTGTCCAGCTCTCCCACTGCTAACTATGTGAATTGGGAAAGTTGTTAATTTCTCTGAGCCTCTTAGGACAACTTAGGCACTAAGTACATAGCATACGTGATTGTAAGTACATAGCATACATGTCCTAAGTACATAGCATACATGACCCTAAGTACATAGCATACATGTCCTAAGTACATAGCATACATGACCCTAAGTACACAGCATACATGACCCTAAGTACATAGCATACGTGACCCTAAGTACATAGCATATGTGACCCTAAGTACATAGCATATGTGGTCCTAAGTACATAGCATACGTGACCCTAAGTACATAGCATACGTGACTCTAAGTACACAGCATACATGTCCTGAGTACATAGCATACGTGACCCTAAGTACACAGCATACGTGTCCTAAGTACACAGCATACGTGATCCTAAGTACATAGCATACGTGACCCTAAGTACATAGCATACGTGACCCTAAGTACACAGCACACGTGACCGTAAGTACACAGCACACGTGACCGTAAGTACACAGCACACGTGACCCTAAGTACACAGCACACGTGACCCTAAGTATATAGCATACATGACCCTAAGTACACAGCATACGTGACCCTAAGTACACAGCATACGTGACCCTAAGTACACAGCATATATGTCCTAAGTACATAGCATATGTGATCCTAAGTACATAGCATACATGACCCTAAGTACATAGCACACGTGACCCTAAGTACATAGCACACGTGTCCTAAGTACATAGTATACGTGACTCTAAGTACATAGCATACATGTCCTAAGTACATAGCCTACGTGACCCTAAGTACGTAGCACACATGACTGTAAGTACATAGCACACATGACCGTAAGTACATAGCATACGTGACCCTAAGTACATAGCATATGTGACCCTAAGTACATAGCACACATGTCCTAAGTACACAGCACACATGTCCTAAGTATATAGCACACATGACCGTAAGTACATAGCACACGTGACCGTAAGTACATAGCACACGTGACCCTAAGTACATAGCACACGTGACCCTAAGTACATAGCACTCGTGACCCTAAGTACATAGCACACATGACCCTAAGTACATAGCATATGTGACCCTAAGTACATAGCACACATGACCCTAAGTACATAGCATATG
>NW_022324177.1:0-5797 GCF_002776525.5 Piliocolobus tephrosceles
TGCGTCAGGTCTTTGCTCAGAAGGAAGTCGCTTTGGTGACATCTTGCCTCATCTCTCCACTTAAAATTGAACACCTACCTCCAGACTACCTGCTCTTTTCTGCTTTACTTTTCTCTACAGCTCATGTCACTCACAATATATTTTACTTACTTATTTGGCTTCTTGTCCTCCCTCCCAACTAGAATGTGAGCTCCTTGAGGAAGGAATTTTGCCCATTTCCTTCCTTCCTTCCTTTCTCTCTCTCTTTTCTTTCTTCCTTCCTTTCTCTTTTTCTCTTTCCTTCTTTTTCTCTCCTTCCTTCCTTCCCTCCCTCCTTACCTTCCTCCCTCGCTCTCTTCCTCTCTTTCTCTTTCTTTCCCTCCCTCCTCCCCTCCCTCCCTTCCTTCCTTCGTGTGAGATGCAGTCTTGCTCTGTCACCCAGGCTGGAGTGCACTGGCATGATCTCGGCTCACTGCAACCTCCGTCCCCTGGGTTCAAGGGATTCTCCTGCCTCAGCCTCCTGAGTAGCTGGGACTATGGGTGCCAGCCACCACGCCTGGCTAATTTTTGTATTTTTAGTAGAGACAGGGCTTCGCCATGTTGGCCAGGCTGGTCTTGAACTCCTGATCTCAGGTGATCCACCCACCTCAGCCTCCCAAAGTGTTAGGGTTACAGGCATGAGCCACTGTGCCCAGCCCCATTTTCATTGCTAGTCATATCCCAGTGCCCAGAGCAGGGTCTAGCATGTAGTAGATGCTTAGTAAGTATGTAGTAAATAAATGAATGAAATAGCATCAAAAGAGGGGCACATCAGGTACAGCTGAAAGCAGACGAATGAGTGATTGCCAAGGCAGGGAGGAAAAGGTAAGCCTTAAATGAGGGGTTCACTGAGGTGAGGGCGGAGGCAGGGGCACGTGTGGCTGGTAGGGCAGATGTGAAATCACAGCAGGTGGTTCGTATAGTGATGTTGGCATAAAGGCTACCCAGGTAGAGAGAAAGTTTGAGGGTAAAGCTGGAAAATATCAAGACAGTGGTAGGTCTCGGATGTCATTTTAAGATGTTTAAACCTATTTTCCTGTGGCAGTGATGAACCCATGAAAGTTCTTGAGGACAGCAGTGACCTGGTCTCTGCTTTAGAACAATCCCTGACGGAGATTGTAGTGAGCTGAGATCGTGCCACTGCACTCCAGCCTGGGTGACAGAGCGGGACTCCGTCTCAAAAAAAAAAAAAAAAAACAAAACAAAACAAAAAAACAAAAAACAAAAACAAAAACAAAAAAACGCAAGATCCCTGAGGGAGTGGAGGTGGCTGGGTGGCTGGGTGGGGAAAGGCGGGAGGCAAGGGGTCTTGTGGGGAGGATGAGCAATGGGGTCAGAGCAGTGACCTCGGGAGATGCCTCGAGTAGACCCTGTGGCACTCAGTGGCGTCCAGGGAGGCCTCTAGGTTGGATTCAGAGTAGAAGCTGCTGTCACTTACTGAGAAGGTAGATGTGAGAACAGTGTCAGTTTCATCGGTGTATGACCAGGGTAGTTGCACAGGGCCCCGTGCTCAGAAGGACCCGGAACTGGCAGAGGTGTGAGGAGGACCCTTCTAGATTAGGGGGTTAATGCTCTGTGGCGGCCATCAAAATTTCTTAAGGCCAATTTTGTCCTTAAATTTGTGTCTTGTAGGTGAAGTCTGATGGGACCATGGGGCCTCAGCTCATAGGTGATGCCACCTCCTGCCACCTCCCCCCTTTGCTCGGGGTGAGACAGTTGTTGGCCATCCTGCATTTGAGTGTTGTGGGATCCCCACTCAACCTGTCCCTCAGCCCAGTGATTACTGCCACCCTTTATCTCTGGTGGGGGCCTGGATCAAGCATGGGTAGGTTGAGGTGGGGCATCCTGGGGTAGGGCAGGTGGCAGCCTTTCTCGATGTGGGCTGGCAGCATCATGGCACATTTGGTGATTTGGTGGGGGCCAGTCTCCCCCACCACTGATCTGGACAGCGAATGCATCCTGGCAACGCCCTGGAGGGTCTCCCATCTGCTTTAGGCTGGGGTGGTGGCCCATGGGAAGGACAGACGTCTGGCTTGACATTTTACCCACTCTGGGGCATGTTGCCTGGGTCTGGTGACTTATGGGAGAGGCAGCCTGCATCTGGTGGGCCATGTGCACATGCTTAGCTGTGGAGAGGCCTCCAGGCATCTTTGAGGGTCTGGACAGACACCGCTAGTGTCCCAGTGCCCAAGGGAATGCATCGTTAAATAGCAAATAAAAGACACTGGGATAGGTTGAGAGAGAAACTATGGAAGAAAGAAAAAGCTCTGTATCTTAGTACCTTTAACAGCACTTTCGTCCTGACTTTTGAGCTAGGACACTGCATTTGCATTTTGTACTGGGTCCTGAAAATGAAGCAGTTGGTTCTGAGAGGAGTAGTAGTTTGTTTTTAGTTAGGGAGGAGAGTCTAGGTAAGAATATGCTGAGTTTTAGGAGCCTCTGGGACATCCCTCCAAACATCCCTGTCTCTCCTTGCTCTCACAAGACCTACTTTTCCCCTTTGTTTTTCTCTGACTTCCTTCTGGACCTTCCTATCCAACCAGGAATCTAAGGTCAGCTGTATTAAACCACATCCTGGCAAGGTGCGGTGACTCCTGCCTGTAATCCCAGCACTTTTGGAGGCCAAGGCAGGAGGATGGCTTGTGTCCAGGAGTTTGAGGCTGCATTGAGTCATGATCACACCACTGCACTCCAGCTTGGGTGACAGAGCGAAACGCCAATTCCCCCTCTCTTACACACAGACACACACACACAGACACACACATACAGACACACACACGGACACAGACACAGATACAGACACACACAGACACCCACAGGCACACACACAGACACACACAGGCACACACAGACACACACAGGCACACGCAGACACACAGGCGCACACACACAGACACACACACACAGACACAGACACACACACACAGACACACACAGACACACACACAACACACACACAGACACAGACACACACACACACCTACACATATACAGACACACAGACACACACAGACACAGACACACACACACACCTACACATATACAGACACACAGACACACAGACACACACACACAGACACACACAAAGACACACATACACATATACAGACACACATACACATATATAGACAGACACACACAGACACACACACACAGACATACAGACACACACGACATGACTCAGTATGTGGCATCGTAGAGCACTTGGCATTTTAGAGTGCACCAGGCCCTTGGTAATGTCTCCTTGGACAATCGCTGTCTTCCTTCTCTGCTCCCAACCCTGAGCTGCAGAGTGTGGCTCAAGAAAGTCCAGACGCAGCTGGCAGATGTGGATCTGTGCTCACCGCCTGTGGCTGGCCTCTCACAGCTGAGGGCCTACTTCCCAGATGGCTGTCTCCTGCCAGCTCACTCTCTCCCTGGGTGGTCAGTTTTACCCACCTGGCTTATCTGATTTCCTGCTTGTTGACAAGCTCATTTTCACTGGGCATGTTCCTGCCCCCAGGACTCATCTCAGCATAAACAAATGCATCTCTCTTGGGGCTTTATTCATTTTTGAACAACTTACCATTACAAGCTGTGCTGTGTGGACTTCCCTCCTCCAGTCCTACCCACTCCCAAGCCCCAGTGAAGACCATCGGTATTGTACCTCTGTGAGGAGGCTGAGGCCATCTGACCCTGGGCAGTAGTGCCCCCAGTGGGCAGGTGAAGGGCACAGGCTTTGGGGCTAGAGAGAGACGGGTTCAAATCTTGTCTCTGTCAGTTACAAGTTGAAGACCATGGCAGATGTCTTTATCAAGTTTCAGTTCACTCATCAGTATCATGGATCTGCCATGTCTATTGTACCAGCTGGCTGCAAAGATCCAAGGAGATCACGTATGCCACGTTCTTAGGGAAGCCCCTGGCAAAAGGTTAGTGCTTAAAGGATGCTGCTGCTGTGGAAACCAAAACCCTCAATGTCCCTCCACCTCTCCGTCCTCAGCTGCCTGTGTCATCACATAGTCCTTTCTCTTCTGTCCCAGAGGAGGCCAAGGGTCCACCTTCATGTGTCTTTGATTCCACACCCTCTGTCTGGTCTCTCCCCTGACCTTGCTCTTTCCAGCATTCCTTTTTTGAGCTCTCCAACCTCACTCCCACCAATTTCTCCTTTGTCTGTGTAATGTGCTCAATTTTACATGCCATTAGTGAAAAAACCCCAGAATACTTGACACCAGCTTACTCAATGTATTTCAAGATAAATCCAAAAGTGAAATAAGCCAGACATAGAAAGAAAAACACTACATGGTCTTACTTGTGGGTGAAATATTAAAAAAGTAAAATACATACAAAGAAAGAATAAATGGTGGTTACCAGGGGTGAGGTGGGGGAGGAAATGGGGAGATGCAGGTAAATAAAAAAATAGAAATATAATCGTTAGGACTTTGCTTGTGGGTCTTGGGTAGTCTGGCATCTAAGCATGTGTAAGGCTGTGTGTTCTTCCATGTGGAGACGTTTTTATTGTGGGAAATACTCACATTTGCCTGATCCAGATTTGGTAATCTTAGGCCACTTTTCTTCCTTTTTATGGTGCTACCCCCAGTGAGCCAGAATTAATCAGGCCCCGGCTTACCTGATACAGAGGAGGCAGGTGTTGGTGCTGGTCATGCCCTCACTGAGTTGTGTCCAGCTCTCCCACTGCTAACTATGTGAATTGGGAAAGTTGTTAATTTCTCTGAGCCTCTTAGGACAACTTAGGCACTAAGTACATAGCATACGTGATTGTAAGTATATAGCATACATGTCCTAAGTACATAGCATACATGACCCTAAGTACATAGCATACATGACCCTAAGTACATAGCATATGTGACCCTAAGTACATAGCATATGTGACCCTAAGTACATAGCATATGTGGTCCTAAGTACATAGCATACATGACCCTAAGTACATAGCATACGTGACCCTAAGTACATAGCATACGTGACTTTAAGTACACAGCATACATGTCCTGAGTACATAGCATACGTGACCCTAAGTACACAGCATACGTGTCCTAAGTACACAGCATACGTGATCCTAAGTACATAGCATACGTGACCCTAAGTACATAGCATACGTGACCCTAAGTACACAGCACACGTGACCGTAAGTACACAGCACACGTGACCGTAAGTACACAGCACACGTGACCCTAAGTACACAGCACACGTGACCCTAAGTATATAGCATACATGACCCTAAGTACACAGCATACGTGACCCTAAGTACACAGCATACGTGACCCTAAGTACACAGCATATATGTCCTAAGTACATAGCATATGTGATCCTAAGTACATAGCATACATGACCCTAAGTACATAGCACACGTGACCCTAAGTACATAGCACACGTGTCCTAAGTACATAGTATACGTGACTCTAAGTACATAGCATACATGTCCTAAGTACATAGCCTACGTGACCCTAAGTACGTAGCACACATGACTGTAAGTACATAGCACACATGACCGTAAGTACATAGCATACGTGACCCTAAGTACATAGCATATGTGACCCTAAGTACATAGCACACATGTCCTAAGTACACAGCACACATGTCCTAAGTATATAGCACACATGACCGTAAGTACATAGCACACGTGACCGTAAGTACATAGCACACGTGACCCTAAGTACATAGCACACGTGACCCTAAGTACATAGCACTCGTGACCCTAAGTACATAGCACACATGACCCTAAGTACATAGCATATGTGACCCTAAGTACATAGCACACATGACCCTAAGTACATAGCATATG
>NW_022324178.1:0-8900 GCF_002776525.5 Piliocolobus tephrosceles
TAACTGGTTATTTTGCTCATTAGTTGATGCAGTTTCTTCCTAGCCTCGATGGTCTTTACATTTTGGCATGTTTTTGCAATGGCTGGTACTGGTTGTTCCTTTCCATGTTTAGGGCTTCCTTCAGGGTCTCTTGTAAGGCAGGCCTGGTGGTGACAAAATCTCTAAGCATTTGCTTATCTGTAAAGGATTTTATTTCTCCTTCACTTATGAAACTTAGTTTGGCTGGATATGAAATTCTGGGTTTAAAATTTTTTTCTTTAAGAATGTTGAATATTGGCCCCCACTCTCTTCTGGCTTGTAGAGTTTCTGCCGAGAGATCTGCTGTTAGTCTGATGGGCTTCCCTTTGTGGGTAACCCGACCTTTCTCTCTGGCTGCCCATTTTCAAGGAACTGAATCGGCTAGTTAGGCAGACAGAAGAATAAGGCGTTTACTATAAATGAACAAGAAAGTTCAGGAAGAAAGGGTGGAGGTTGGCCAAGGGCTGTGGGAAGGAAGAGGAGAACCAACCAGAGATATTAAAGAAATGAAGATGGCAGGATGGGAGGTTCCAGGTATTTGGTGTGTGATTAAGCATTGTGCATTTTCAAATATAAATTTTTAATGTTTTTCCAGTCACCTTGATGATTAAGGATGGCGAATGCTGACGGAAATAAAAAATTTAAAATGTATTTTTCAAGTTTCACAAAACTAAGTAAATGTAAAAGAAATTCAAATAAACTTTCATTTATGGCTTTTTTCATGTGTGTGCGTGTGTGTGTATGTGTCTGTGTGGGTGTGTGTCTGAGATGAGATCTCACTGTGTCTCCCAGGAATAGTGCAGTGGCACGACCATACCTCACTGCAACCTTGGCCTCCCAGGTTCAAGCCATTCTCCTGCCTCAGCCTCCTGAGTAGCTGGGACTACAGGTGCACACCACCACGTCAGCTAATTTTTTTAATTTTCTGTAGAAACAGGATCTTACTATGTTGCCCAGACTGGTCTCAAACTCCTGGGCTCAATCGATCTTCCTGCCTCTACCTCCTAAAGTACTGGGATTACAGGCAAGAGCCACTGCACTCAGCTGGCTTTTTCTGTATGTTTGTAGTACTTGTACTTCCACAGTTATTACAACTTAAAACTGCTCTAGGACTTTTGGGATACTCTGTAGTAGCTTTTAATTCTCACATACCCCTCTGCAGCAGGTGCTATTGCTGTCCTCTTTTTAGCAGCTGAGGAGACAGAGTGAGGCACAGAGGAACAGAGCCCACGTGCAGGCAGCTCCTTGCCTCTGCTTCTTTCCCCCACATGACTCTGCAGACTTATGGAGAAAGATGAATTAAGGTTGGGGACTTGTTGGGACAAATTAGATCAAAGAATTCCTGGGATGTCGAGGTGGGGATATCCGGCCATAAAATAGAAAACTCAGTCTGAAACTTGGAATAGAGCTTTGAGTAGTCGAAGCCTTGGAGGTAGATGAGGTCACCAAAGTAGTGCGTGAAAACAGATCGATTAAATTAAATCCCATGAATCAGAGGCCACTCTAACACTCTCAGACAAAGCCCATCATCCCCTCCCCTCAGGCTGCAAATATTCCCTCCTAGGGCACTCCCCACAGCCATCTCCCTCCTGCAGACCCTCTCCATGATCTTGTTATCCTGGGAAGGGGATCGGGTCCCCTGTGAGCCAACCTGGACAGTAGTGCATATGATCGTACACAGTCTTCCATGACAACACGTTCCTCAGGCCATCTTTCCCAGGCTCTGCTCCTGCCTCCCGTCTTCTTTCCCAGGCACTGGGACTCCAGAATGTCGGTGCCAAAGGAACACAGGTGTGTCTGCATCAAAGGGAGGAAGGCTGTCAAATTTTTTTAATGAAAAATTGTTTTGTTATCTGCAGTGCCCAGCACAGAAGCCAGGCCCTATGCTGATCAGTGCAGATTAAAAAAAAAAAAAAAAAGACAAATGTCTGTCCCTGCCCTCAAGGAACTCCCAGACTGAGGCAGAAACAGACATACAAGATGAACACTTGAGTGTGCTATGGTAAGGGCTGTAGAATGAGGAGCCACATGGAGGAGAGGGAGCTAGTCCTGGGTGACAGGGGCAGACAGGCAGGGAGGCTGGTCAGTCCTGGAGATGGCACTACCCGCTGTGGCCTGGTGCTCAGGAGGACAAAGCCCAATTGTGTTGTGCAGGCTGGGCACCTCAAACCCCTGCCAGACACATCACATCTCTCCTGACCTCTCTTCCCCTCAGGTTCAGGTGGGTCCCAGTCACGGATGCCTACTGGGAGATTCTCTTCTCCGTCCTCAAGGTCACCAGAAACCTGAAGGAGCTGGACCTAAGTGGAAACTCTCTGAGCCACTCTGCAGTGAAGAGTCTTTGTAAGACCCTGAGACGCCCTCGCTGCCTCCTGGAGACCCTGCGGTAAGTCTGACCTGGGTTCTGTTCTGAAGCAGGGATAGGGAAGAGATCCAAGGCAGAAGCTGAGTCTGGGCTGAGGGATTTGTGTTTGTATTTATCAAATGTTCGTTGAGGCCCTCTCTGGCCAAGGTGACTTTAGTAAACACAGATAGGATTTTTGGCTCATAAAAAAAAATTCCTTCATAAAGTGAGGTTTGAGGGAGGTCTGAAGAATACAGAGGATTTAACTAAGTGAAGCAGGAAGGAAAAATTCCAGGAAAAGAGAATAGCATGTACAAAGGCTCTGTGCAGAAGGCAGGATGAGGCAGTCAAGGAATTGAAAGCAGGCCAGTGTGGCTGGAAGGCAGATAGCAAAGGAGTGAGATAAGGCTACAGATACCAGCAGGAACCAGACTATGCAAGATTTGTGCGCCATGTTGGATTTGGGGTCTTTTCCTGATGGTGTGGAATTTTAAGCAGAAGGTTGACAAGATCAGTACATTTTCAAAATAGAAACTGGCTGCAACATGAAAAATGGATTGGAAGAGTGCAAAAGTAGAGGTTGGGAAACCAATTAGTAAGAAAATTGCAGTAGTCCCTGCAAAGATGGTGATAGCTTGGACTAAGGAAAATTATAGTACTTTTTGTAATAGACAGTCATAACTTGGACTATGGTATTGGCAATGGATATGGAACAAAGTGGCTAGATGTAAGAGAGCTGCAAAAGTAAAATCAGCTGGGCTCAGTGATGGATTGAATTTAGGGAAAAAAGGAAGAGGAAGATATCAAGGATGATTTTAGGTTTCTGACCAAAGCAGCTCATGGGATAGTGGCATCTTCATTAAGATGGGCAATACTAAAAGAAAAGTGATTTGGGGGGTGGAGCATCATGAGTGTGATCTCGTGCTTGCTGGTTTCAAGATCCTTTCAAGCTATCCAACTGGGCATGCCAAATAGGTTGCATAAAGCTCTATCCAAAGATAAGGTTGCCCATAAAACAAATCTCAACAAATTTGCAAGGACTGAAATCATACAAAGTATATCCTCTGACCGTGATAAAATGAAATTAGAAATCAACAATAGAAGGAAAGTTGAGGAGTTCATAAATACACTGAAATTAAAACCATGCTCCTAAATAACCAAGGGCCAAAGAAGAAATCACAAAGGAAATTAGAAAATACTTTGAGAGGGATGAAAACAAAATCACAACATGCCAAAATGTATTGGATGCAGCTAATGCAGTGCTTAAAGGGAAATGTATAGTTATAAATGCCTCTATTAAAAAAAAAAAAAAAAAGGCCGGGCGCGGTGGCTCAAGCCTGTAATCCCAGCACTTTGGGAGGCTGAGATGGGCGGATCACGAGGTCAGGAGATTGAGACCATCCTGGCTAACACGGTGAAACCCCGTCTCTACTAAAAAATACAAAAACTAGCTGGGCGAGGTGGCGGGCACCTGTAGTCCCAGCTACTCGGGAGGCTGAGGCAGGAGAATGGCGTAAACCCAGGAGGCGGAGCTTGCAGTGAGCTGAGATCCGGCCACTGCACTCCAGCCTGGGCGGCAGAGCGAGACTCCGTCTCAAAAAAAAAAAAAGGAAAGATAGAGCCAGACATGATGGCCCATGCCTATAATCCCAAAGCTTTGGAAGGCCAAGGTCTCAGGAGTCTGAGACCAGCCTAGGCAACATAGAGAGACCCTGTCTCTACAAAAACATAAAATAAAAAATTAGTTGAGAATGATGATGTGTGCCTGTTGTCATAACTACTTGGGAGGCTGAGACGCGAGGATCACTTGAGCCCAGGAATTCAACACTGCAGTGAGCTGTGATTATGCCACTGCACTTCAAGCTGGGCAACAGAGACAGATCTTATCTCTACAAAAATGTTTTTAATTAATGATAAAATGAAAAGATACCACTACATACTTATCAGAATGGCCAAAATCCAAAACACTGACAATACCAAATGCTGACGAGGATGTGGAACAACAGGAACTCTCATTCATTGCTGGTGGGAATGTAAAATGAGACAGCCCCTTTGGAATACAGTCTAGCAGTTTTCTACAAAACAAAATACACTTTTACCGTAGGATCCGGCAATCACACTCCTTGATATTTACCAAAATGAGTTGAATACCTCTGTCCACACAAAAACCACGTGAATGTTTACAGCAGCTTTGTTCATCATTGCTAAAACTTGGAAGCAAGCTGTCCTTCAGAAAGTGAAGGGACTCATAAATTGTGGTACAAACAGACAGTGGACTATTACTCAATGCTAAAAAGAAATAAGCTATCAAGCTACAAAAAGATATGGAGAAACTTTAAATGCATGTTACTAAAAGAAGCCAATCCGAAAAGGCTACATGCTGTATGATTCCAACTGTATGACATTCGGGAAGAGGCAAAAACAAGGAGATAGTAAAAAGATTAGTGGTTTCCAGGGCTTGGGGGAAGGGAGGAATTAATAGAGCACAGAAGAGTTTTAGGGCAGTGAAACTATTCTATATGCTATAATCGTGCATACGTATTATTTTACAGCAATCAAACTCCATAGAATGGACACCACCAAGAGTGACCCCTAATGTAAACTATGCACTTCGGGTGATGATGTGTCCATGTCAGTCTATCAATTGTAACAAATGTCACCACAATGTACTAGTGTGGTACAGCATGTCAATAGTGGGAAAGATTGTATGAGGGATGTGGGGACAGGGAGTATATGGGAACTCTCTGTACTTTTTGCTCAATTTTACTGTGAACCTAAAACTACTCTAAAAGATAAAATCTATTGAAGAAGGAAGAGAAGAAGAAGTGGAGAAATCTCAAATCAGTAACCTAAACTTACACTTTAAGAATTTGTTTTCCTTAGGTCTTTCATGTTAGTAAAGAAATGTTTTAAAAAAGCAAACAAAACCAAAAGCAAGCAGGGGGAAAGAAATAATAAAGACTAGAGTAGCGATAAATGAGACAGAGAATAGAAAACAATACAGAAAACCAATGAGACTAAACGTTAGTTCTTTAAAAATAACAACAAAATTTGACACCTTTTAGCTAGACTAACTAAAATTAAAAGTAAGAAGATTCAGGTTACTAAAATCAGAAATAAAAGATGGAGTATCACAACTGAACTTACAGAAATAAAAAGGATTATAAGTGAAAATTATGAAATATTGTAAGCCGACAAATTAGATAACCCAGATGGAATGGGCCAACTTCCAGAAAGACACAAATACCTAAACTGACTTAAGAAGAAATACAAAATCTTAATAGACTTGTAACAAACACAGATATTGAATTAGTAAGTTAAAAACTTTCTATGAAACAAAATCCAGGCCCAGATGGCTTTACTGGTGAATTCTACCAAATATTTAAGGAAGAATTAACACTTATCTTTTCAAACTCTTCCAAAAATAGCAGAAAAGAGAACACATGCCAATTTGTTCTATGAGACCAATATTACCCTGATACCAAAATTAGACTAAGATAACTAAAAGCATCACAAGAGAAAAAAAAATCTACAAGCCAACATCCTTTATGGATATATATGCAAAATTACATAACAAAATACTGGCAACATATAAAAAGGACTGTAGACCATGACCAAATGGGATTTATCCCAAGGATGCAAATTGAGTTTAACCTAGGAAAATTGATCAATGTAATGCAAGATGTTAATAGAACAAAGAACACAAACCAATGGTTATCTCAAAGACAAAAAAAAAGCATCTGACAAAATCCAACACCTTTTCATATTGAAAACACTCAGCAAACTAGAAATAAAAGGGAACTTTATCAACCTGCTAAAGTTGTTACCAGTGAAAAACCCACAGCTAACATTATACTTAATGGTGGATGACCGAGTGCTTTCCCCCTAAGATTAGGAATAAGACAAGATGTCTGTTTTTGCCATTTCTATTCAACATTGTACTCAAGGTTCCATCCAGAGCAATTAAGCAAGAAAATGAAATTAACGGCTTCCAGATTGAAAAGAAAGTAAACTGTTACTTGCAGGTGACATGACGTTGTATGTAGAAAATCCTAAGGAATCTACAAATATTCAAATTAGGGCCAGGCGTGGTGGCTCATGCCCTGTAATCTCAGCACTTTGGGAGGCTGAGGTGGGTGGATCACTTGAGTTCCGGAGTTCAAGATTAGCCTGGGTAACGTGGCAAAACCCTGTCTCTACCAAAACTACAAAAAATTAGCCAGGCGTGGTGGCACACTCCTATAGTCCCAGCTACTCAGGAGGCTGAGGTGGGAGAATTGCTTCAGCCTGGTAGGCAGAGGTAGCAATGAGCTAAGATTGTGCCACTGCACTCCAACCTGGGTGACAAAGGGAGACCCTGTTGAAAAAGAAAGAAAAAAAAAAAAAAACTACGATTTCAGCAAGGTTTCAGGAAACAAGATCAATATACAAAAGTTCGTTGTACTGCTATACACTAGCAGTGAACAATCTAAAAATTAAATTAGGAAAACAATAAATTTAACAAAAGAAAGCTTGTACACAGGGAACTACAAAAGATGGTTGAAAGAAATCATATAAGACCTAAACAAATGGAAAGATGTCCCGTGTTCATAGATCGGAAGACTTGATATTATTAAAATGACAGTACCCCTGAAACTGATGTACAGGTTCAACACAATCCCTGTCAGAATCCCAGCTGCCATTTTTGCAGAAATGGACAAGCTGATTCTAAAATTCACAGGCAAAAATAAGATTGCATGTCAAGCCTGGGGAACACCCCCACCCCAGTATTTAATGGCCAAAGAAGAGCCAACAAACAAGCCTGAGAAGGAGGGGCCACATAGATGAAAGGGACACCAGGAAAGAGAGGTGTCATGGAACCCAGCAGAGGAGAGGGTCTCAAGGAGGTCAGCAGGGGCTACTGCTGCTGGGAGGTCAAGTAAGATAAATACTGACATTTGCCCATAGGATTAGTGATAGGAAAGTCATGAATAACCTCAGCAGGAGTAGCTTACGTGGCATGAAGAGGCCAGAATGCAGACTGGAGAGGATTAAAGAGGGAGAACGAGGTTAAAAAATGAGACCACAAATACACTTTTTTCAAAGACTTTGATAGTGAAAAGGAGGAAAGCACTAAAGCAGAGGGGATGGTGGGCTGAGTAAATGTGTGTGTCTGTCCATCTGCTTACTTGCATTTAAGAAGGAAAAGACCTCAGTTTGAGAATCAGTGGAGGAGGAGTGATAAAAGACACCAGAAGGAGAAGGAATCATTGATGACTCTCTATCCTCAGAGGGAGGAGGGAGGAGAAAGATTGGCCTTGGAAGGAGGAGGAAATGTCTCCTCTACTGTAACAGGAGGGGAGATGAGGACAGGGAAGAGAGAGGTAGGAACATAGGATTCACTCTGAGAAGCTGAGAGGTTCCCATCTGATGGCTTCATTTTTGTCTGAGAAATAGGAATTGAGTTGTGTGCTAGGAGTGAGTGTGAGGGTTGAGGTGCTGGATGTTTGGAAAAGGCAAGATCTTCAAATGGCCATAATAGAGTGTGAGATCTCTGCCTGTCAGGCATTGCTGTGGCCCATGTGAGGGTCATGGTCATGATTCCAGATGGCAGCCACATACCCTGTTGCACAGGTGGGAGTTGGGGTGGAGAGTGAGAAGATAGCAGAATTCAGGGTTAGCCAGAGGAATGTGATGGAAGGTCAGAGGGTAAGAAATTCAGGGATACTGCCAATGAAGGATCATGGAATCTAAGCTACATTCTAAGGAAATTGAAGAAAAGCAAGTGATAAGAGATTGAGAGAAGGGAGATTGCAAAAAAGGAAAGCAGTCAAGAGATTGCTCATTGAAAAGGAGTTACAGTGGGAGAAGTTGAGCAGGCAGAGTAAGGAGGCAAGCCCAGCCTCGTGCTGTGACTTGCTGTATCCATGAGGCTGCTCTACCCACTCCTAAGACCTATCCAAGGAGAACCACCAGAGTCCAGTAACAATGCTTTTGAGTAGGACTAAGGAATCCTGGTTCTACCTCAAACTTCACACCCCAGTAGGAAGACACCAATCTTCAATGTACTCTTTTTACATTGGCATAGAATTTCACTATCTCAAACCCAAACACCTCCATATCCATTAATTCCTTGGGCCTTCCAAAAAACACCCTGCAAAAATGGCAGAGCAGGAACAATTATTTCCATTTTCCATATATAAAGAATGGACTGGGGAAGGACATTCCCTGGAGCCAGACACACACAGGTTCCAATCTTGCCTCTAACAGTTACAGATTGAAAACTATGGGTAGCTTTCTTTAGCAAGTTTCAGTTTACTCATTAATAACATGGATTTACTATGTCTATTGCACAAGGTGGCTACAAAGTCAAAGGAGATCATGTGTGCTATGTACTTAGGGTCATTTATGCTATATACTTAGGACATGTATGCTGTGTACTTAGGATCATATATGCTATGTACTTAGGACATGTATGCTGTGTACTTAGGACATGTGTGCTATGTACGTAGGGTCACATATGCTATGTACTTAGGGTCATGTGTGCTATGTACTTAAG
>NW_022324179.1:0-5827 GCF_002776525.5 Piliocolobus tephrosceles
CATATGCTATGTACTTAGGGTCATGTGTGCTATGTACTTAGGGTCACATATGCTATGTACTTAGGGTCATGTGTGCTATGTACTTAGGGTCACGAGTGCTATGTACTTAGGGTCACGTGTGCTATGTACTTAGGGTCACGTGTGCTATGTACTTACGGTCACGTGTGCTATGTACTTACGGTCATGTGTGCTATATACTTAGGACATGTGTGCTGTGTACTTAGGACATGTGTGCTATGTACTTAGGGTCACATATGCTATGTACTTAGGGTCACGTATGCTATGTACTTACGGTCATGTGTGCTATGTACTTACAGTCATGTGTGCTACGTACTTAGGGTCACGTAGGCTATGTACTTAGGACATGTATGCTATGTACTTAGAGTCACGTATACTATGTACTTAGGACACGTGTGCTATGTACTTAGGGTCACGTGTGCTATGTACTTAGGGTCATGTATGCTATGTACTTAGGATCACATATGCTATGTACTTAGGACATATATGCTGTGTACTTAGGGTCACGTATGCTGTGTACTTAGGGTCACGTATGCTGTGTACTTAGGGTCATGTATGCTATATACTTAGGGTCACGTGTGCTGTGTACTTAGGGTCACGTGTGCTGTGTACTTACGGTCACGTGTGCTGTGTACTTACGGTCACGTGTGCTGTGTACTTAGGGTCACGTATGCTATGTACTTAGGGTCACGTATGCTATGTACTTAGGATCACGTATGCTGTGTACTTAGGACACGTATGCTGTGTACTTAGGGTCACGTATGCTATGTACTCAGGACATGTATGCTGTGTACTTAGAGTCACGTATGCTATGTACTTAGGGTCACGTATGCTATGTACTTAGGACCACATATGCTATGTACTTAGGGTCACATATGCTATGTACTTAGGGTCACGTATGCTATGTACTTAGGGTCATGTATGCTGTGTACTTAGGGTCATGTATGCTATGTACTTAGGACATGTATGCTATGTACTTAGGGTCATGTATGCTATGTACTTAGGACATGTATGCTATGTACTTACAATCACGTATGCTATGTACTTAGTGCCTAAGTTGTCCTAAGAGGCTCAGAGAAATTAACAACTTTCCCAATTCACATAGTTAGCAGTGGGAGAGCTGGACACAACTCAGTGAGGGCATGACCAGCACCAACACCTGCCTCCTCTGTATCAGGTAAGCCGGGGCCTGATTAATTCTGGCTCACTGGGGGTAGCACCATAAAAAGGAAGAAAAGTGGCCTAAGATTACCAAATCTGGATCAGGCAAATGTGAGTATTTCCCACAATAAAAACGTCTCCACATGGAAGAACACACAGCCTTACACATGCTTAGATGCCAGACTACCCAAGACCCACAAGCAAAGTCCTAACGATTATATTTCTATTTTTTTATTTACCTGCATCTCCCCATTTCCTCCCCCACCTCACCCCTGGTAACCACCATTTATTCTTTCTTTGTATGTATTTTACTTTTTTAATATTTCACCCACAAGTAAGACCATGTAGTGTTTTTCTTTCTATGTCTGGCTTATTTCACTTTTGGATTTATCTTGAAATACATTGAGTAAGCTGGTGTCAAGTATTCTGGGGTTTTTTCACTAATGGCATGTAAAATTGAGCACATTACACAGACAAAGGAGAAATTGGTGGGAGTGAGGTTGGAGAGCTCAAAAAAGGAATGCTGGAAAGAGCAAGGTCAGGGGAGAGACCAGACAGAGGGTGTGGAATCAAAGACACATGAAGGTGGACCCTTGGCCTCCTCTGGGACAGAAGAGAAAGGACTATGTGATGACACAGGCAGCTGAGGATGGAGAGGTGGAGGGACATTGAGGGTTTTGGTTTCCACAGCAGCAGCATCCTTTAAGCACTAACCTTTTGCCAGGGGCTTCCCTAAGAACGTGGCATACGTGATCTCCTTGGATCTTTGCAGCCAGCTGGTACAATAGACATGGCAGATCCATGATACTGATGAGTGAACTGAAACTTGATAAAGACATCTGCCATGGTCTTCAACTTGTAACTGACAGAGACAAGATTTGAACCCGTCTCTCTCTAGCCCCAAAGCCTGTGCCCTTCACCTGCCCACTGGGGGCACTACTGCCCAGGGTCAGATGGCCTCAGCCTCCTCACAGAGGTACAATACCGATGGTCTTCACTGGGGCTTGGGAGTGGGTAGGACTGGAGGAGGGAAGTCCACACAGCACAGCTTGTAATGGTAAGTTGTTCAAAAATGAATAAAGCCCCAAGAGAGATGCATTTGTTTATGCTGAGATGAGTCCTGGGGGCAGGAACATGCCCAGTGAAAATGAGCTTGTCAACAAGCAGGAAATCAGATAAGCCAGGTGGGTAAAACTGACCACCCAGGGAGAGAGTGAGCTGGCAGGAGACAGCCATCTGGGAAGTAGGCCCTCAGCTGTGAGAGGCCAGCCACAGGCGGTGAGCACAGATCCACATCTGCCAGCTGCGTCTGGACTTTCTTGAGCCACACTCTGCAGCTCAGGGTTGGGAGCAGAGAAGGAAGACAGCAATTGTCCAAGGAGACATTACCAAGGGCCTGGTGCACTCTAAAATGCCAAGTGCTCTACGATGCCACATACTGAGTCATGTCGTGTGTGTCTGTATGTCTGTGTGTGTGTGTCTGTGTGTGTCTGTCTATATATGTGTATGTGTGTCTGTATATGTGTATGTGTGTCTTTGTGTGTGTCTGTGTGTGTGTGTCTGTGTGTCTGTGTGTCTGTATATGTGTAGGTGTGTGTGTGTGTCTGTGTCTGTGTGTGTCTGTGTGTCTGTGTGTCTGTATATGTGTAGGTGTGTGTGTGTGTCTGTGTCTGTGTGTGTGTTGTGTGTGTGTCTGTGTGTGTCTGTGTGTGTGTGTCTGTGTCTGTGTGTGTGTGTCTGTGTGTGTGCGCCTGTGTGTCTGCGTGTGCCTGTGTGTGTCTGTGTGTGCCTGTGTGTGTCTGTGTGTGTGCCTGTGGGTGTCTGTGTGTGTCTGTATCTGTGTCTGTGTCCGTGTGTGTGTCTGTATGTGTGTGTCTGTGTGTGTGTGTCTGTGTGTAAGAGAGGGGGAATTGGCGTTTCGCTCTGTCACCCAAGCTGGAGTGCAGTGGTGTGATCATGACTCAATGCAGCCTCAAACTCCTGGACACAAGCCATCCTCCTGCCTTGGCCTCCAAAAGTGCTGGGATTACAGGCAGGAGTCACCGCACCTTGCCAGGATGTGGTTTAATACAGCTGACCTTAGATTCCTGGTTGGATAGGAAGGTCCAGAAGGAAGTCAGAGAAAAACAAAGGGGAAAAGTAGGTCTTGTGAGAGCAAGGAGAGACAGGGATGTTTGGAGGGATGTCCCAGAGGCTCCTGAAACTCAGCATATTCTTACCTAGACTCTCCTCCCTAACTAAAAACAAACTACTACTCCTCTCAGAACCAACTGCTTCATTTTCAGGACCCAGTACAAAATGCAAATGCAGTGTCCTAGCTCAAAAGTCAGGACGAAAGTGCTGTTAAAGGTACTAAGATACAGAGCTTTTTCTTTCTTCCATAGTTTCTCTCTCAACCTATCCCAGTGTCTTTTATTTGCTATTTAATGATGCATTCCCTTGGGCACTGGGACACTAGCGGTGTCTGTCCAGACCCTCAAAGATGCCTGGAGGCCTCTCCACAGCTAAGCATGTGCACATGGCCCACCAGATGCAGGCTGCCTCTCCCATAAGTCACCAGACCCAGGCAACATGCCCCAGAGTGGGTAAAATGTCAAGCCAGACGTCTGTCCTTCCCATGGGCCACCACCCCAGCCTAAAGCAGATGGGAGACCCTCCAGGGCGTTGCCAGGATGCATTCGCTGTCCAGATCAGTGGTGGGGGAGACTGGCCCCCACCAAATCACCAAATGTGCCATGATGCTGCCAGCCCACATCGAGAAAGGCTGCCACCTGCCCTACCCCAGGATGCCCCACCTCAACCTACCCATGCTTGATCCAGGCCCCCACCAGAGATAAAGGGTGGCAGTAATCACTGGGCTGAGGGACAGGTTGAGTGGGGATCCCACAACACTCAAATGCAGGATGGCCAACAACTGTCTCACCCCGAGCAAAGGGGGGAGGTGGCAGGAGGTGGCATCACCTATGAGCTGAGGCCCCATGGTCCCATCAGACTTCACCTACAAGACACAAATTTAAGGACAAAATTGGCCTTAAGAAATTTTGATGGCCGCCACAGAGCATTAACCCCCTAATCTAGAAGGGTCCTCCTCACACCTCTGCCAGTTCCGGGTCCTTCTGAGCACGGGGCCCTGTGCAACTACCCTGGTCATACACCGATGAAACTGACACTGTTCTCACATCTACCTTCTCAGTAAGTGACAGCAGCTTCTACTCTGAATCCAACCTAGAGGCCTCCCTGGACGCCACTGAGTGCCACAGGGTCTACTCGAGGCATCTCCCGAGGTCACTGCTCTGACCCCATTGCTCATCCTCCCCACAAGACCCCTTGCCTCCCGCCTTTCCCCACCCAGCCACCCAGCCACCTCCACTCCCTCAGGGATCTTGCGTTTTTTTGTTTTTGTTTTTGTTTTTTGTTTTTTTGTTTTGTTTTGTTTTTTTTTTTTTTTTTTGAGACGGAGTCCCGCTCTGTCACCCAGGCTGGAGTGCAGTGGCACGATCTCAGCTCACTACAATCTCCGTCAGGGATTGTTCTAAAGCAGAGACCAGGTCACTGCTGTCCTCAAGAACTTTCATGGGTTCATCACTGCCACAGGAAAATAGGTTTAAACATCTTATAATGACATCCGAGACCTACCACTGTCTTGATATTTTCCAGCTTTACCCTCAAACTTTCTCTCTACCTGGGTAGCCTTTATGCCAACATCACTATACGAACCACCTGCTGTGATTTCACATCTGCCCTACCAGCCACACGTGCCCCTGCCTCCGCCCTCACCTCAGTGAACCCCTCATTTAAGGCTTACCTTTTCCTCCCTGCCTTGGCAATCACTCATTCGTCTGCTTTCAGCTGTACCTGATGTGCCCCTCTTTTGATGCTATTTCATTCATTTATTTACTACATACTTACTAAGCATCTACTACATGCTAGACCCTGCTCTGGGCA
The DNA here is from genome assembly GCF_002776525.5 of Piliocolobus tephrosceles. Lineage (NCBI taxonomy): Eukaryota > Metazoa > Chordata > Mammalia > Primates > Cercopithecidae > Piliocolobus > Piliocolobus tephrosceles. The sequence goes on from NW_022324179.1 coordinate 5,125, forward strand.
CTGGGATATGACTAGCAATGAAAATGGGGCTGGGCACAGTGGCTCATGCCTGTAACCCTAACACTTTGGGAGGCTGAGGTGGGTGGATCACCTGAGATCAGGAGTTCAAGACCAGCCTGGCCAACATGGCGAAGCCCTGTCTCTACTAAAAATACAAAAATTAGCCAGGCGTGGTGGCTGGCACCCATAGTCCCAGCTACTCAGGAGGCTAAGGCAGGAGAATCCCTTGAACCCAGGGGACGGAGGTTGCAGTGAGCCGAGATCATGCCAGTGCACTCCAGCCTGGGTGACAGAGCAAGACTGCATCTCACACGAAGGAAGGAAGGGAGGGAGGGGAGGAGGGAGGGAAAGAAAGAGAAAGAGAGGAAGAGAGCGAGGGAGGAAGGTAAGGAGGGAGGGAAGGAAGGAAGGAGAGAAAAAGAAGGAAAGAGAAAAAGAGAAAGGAAGGAAGAAAGAAAAGAGAGAGAGAAAGGAAGGAAGGAAGGAAATGGGCAAAATTCCTTCCTCAAGGAGCTCACATTCTAGTTGGGAGGGAGGACAAGAAGCCAAATAAGTAAGTAAAATATATTGTGAGTGACATGAGCTGTAGAGAAAAGTAAAGCAGAAAAGAGCAGGTAGTCTGGAGGTAGGTGTTCAATTTTAAGTGGAGAGATGAAGCAAGATGTCACCAAAGCGACTTCCTTCTGAGCAAAGACCTGACGCA
>NW_022324180.1:0-5797 GCF_002776525.5 Piliocolobus tephrosceles
CATATGCTATGTACTTAGGGTCATGTGTGCTATGTACTTAGGGTCACATATGCTATGTACTTAGGGTCATGTGTGCTATGTACTTAGGGTCACGAGTGCTATGTACTTAGGGTCACGTGTGCTATGTACTTAGGGTCACGTGTGCTATGTACTTACGGTCACGTGTGCTATGTACTTACGGTCATGTGTGCTATATACTTAGGACATGTGTGCTGTGTACTTAGGACATGTGTGCTATGTACTTAGGGTCACATATGCTATGTACTTAGGGTCACGTATGCTATGTACTTACGGTCATGTGTGCTATGTACTTACAGTCATGTGTGCTACGTACTTAGGGTCACGTAGGCTATGTACTTAGGACATGTATGCTATGTACTTAGAGTCACGTATACTATGTACTTAGGACACGTGTGCTATGTACTTAGGGTCACGTGTGCTATGTACTTAGGGTCATGTATGCTATGTACTTAGGATCACATATGCTATGTACTTAGGACATATATGCTGTGTACTTAGGGTCACGTATGCTGTGTACTTAGGGTCACGTATGCTGTGTACTTAGGGTCATGTATGCTATATACTTAGGGTCACGTGTGCTGTGTACTTAGGGTCACGTGTGCTGTGTACTTACGGTCACGTGTGCTGTGTACTTACGGTCACGTGTGCTGTGTACTTAGGGTCACGTATGCTATGTACTTAGGGTCACGTATGCTATGTACTTAGGATCACGTATGCTGTGTACTTAGGACACGTATGCTGTGTACTTAGGGTCACGTATGCTATGTACTCAGGACATGTATGCTGTGTACTTAAAGTCACGTATGCTATGTACTTAGGGTCACGTATGCTATGTACTTAGGGTCATGTATGCTATGTACTTAGGACCACATATGCTATGTACTTAGGGTCACATATGCTATGTACTTAGGGTCACATATGCTATGTACTTAGGGTCATGTATGCTATGTACTTAGGGTCATGTATGCTATGTACTTAGGACATGTATGCTATATACTTACAATCACGTATGCTATGTACTTAGTGCCTAAGTTGTCCTAAGAGGCTCAGAGAAATTAACAACTTTCCCAATTCACATAGTTAGCAGTGGGAGAGCTGGACACAACTCAGTGAGGGCATGACCAGCACCAACACCTGCCTCCTCTGTATCAGGTAAGCCGGGGCCTGATTAATTCTGGCTCACTGGGGGTAGCACCATAAAAAGGAAGAAAAGTGGCCTAAGATTACCAAATCTGGATCAGGCAAATGTGAGTATTTCCCACAATAAAAACGTCTCCACATGGAAGAACACACAGCCTTACACATGCTTAGATGCCAGACTACCCAAGACCCACAAGCAAAGTCCTAACGATTATATTTCTATTTTTTTATTTACCTGCATCTCCCCATTTCCTCCCCCACCTCACCCCTGGTAACCACCATTTATTCTTTCTTTGTATGTATTTTACTTTTTTAATATTTCACCCACAAGTAAGACCATGTAGTGTTTTTCTTTCTATGTCTGGCTTATTTCACTTTTGGATTTATCTTGAAATACATTGAGTAAGCTGGTGTCAAGTATTCTGGGGTTTTTTCACTAATGGCATGTAAAATTGAGCACATTACACAGACAAAGGAGAAATTGGTGGGAGTGAGGTTGGAGAGCTCAAAAAAGGAATGCTGGAAAGAGCAAGGTCAGGGGAGAGACCAGACAGAGGGTGTGGAATCAAAGACACATGAAGGTGGACCCTTGGCCTCCTCTGGGACAGAAGAGAAAGGACTATGTGATGACACAGGCAGCTGAGGACGGAGAGGTGGAGGGACATTGAGGGTTTTGGTTTCCACAGCAGCAGCATCCTTTAAGCACTAACCTTTTGCCAGGGGCTTCCCTAAGAACGTGGCATACGTGATCTCCTTGGATCTTTGCAGCCAGCTGGTACAATAGACATGGCAGATCCATGATACTGATGAGTGAACTGAAACTTGATAAAGACATCTGCCATGGTCTTCAACTTGTAACTGACAGAGACAAGATTTGAACCCGTCTCTCTCTAGCCCCAAAGCCTGTGCCCTTCACCTGCCCACTGGGGGCACTACTGCCCAGGGTCAGATGGCCTCAGCCTCCTCACAGAGGTACAATACCGATGGTCTTCACTGGGGCTTGGGAGTGGGTAGGACTGGAGGAGGGAAGTCCACACAGCACAGCTTGTAATGGTAAGTTGTTCAAAAATGAATAAAGCCCCAAGAGAGATGCATTTGTTTATGCTGAGATGAGTCCTGGGGGCAGGAACATGCCCAGTGAAAATGAGCTTGTCAACAAGCAGGAAATCAGATAAGCCAGGTGGGTAAAACTGACCACCCAGGGAGAGAGTGAGCTGGCAGGAGACAGCCATCTGGGAAGTAGGCCCTCAGCTGTGAGAGGCCAGCCACAGGCGGTGAGCACAGATCCACATCTGCCAGCTGCGTCTGGACTTTCTTGAGCCACACTCTGCAGCTCAGGGTTGGGAGCAGAGAAGGAAGACAGCGATTGTCCAAGGAGACATTACCAAGGGCCTGGTGCACTCTAAAATGCCAAGTGCTCTACGATGCCACATACTGAGTCATGTCGTGTGTGTCTGTATGTCTGTGTGTGTGTGTCTGTGTGTGTCTGTCTATATATGTGTATGTGTGTCTGTATATGTGTATGTGTGTCTTTGTGTGTGTCTGTGTGTGTGTGTCTGTGTGTCTGTGTGTCTGTATATGTGTAGGTGTGTGTGTGTGTCTGTGTCTGTGTGTGTCTGTGTGTCTGTATATGTGTAGGTGTGTGTGTGTGTCTGTGTCTGTGTGTGTGTTGTGTGTGTGTCTGTGTGTGTCTGTGTGTGTGTGTCTGTGTCTGTGTGTGTGTGTCTGTGTGTGTGCGCCTGTGTGTCTGCGTGTGCCTGTGTGTGTCTGTGTGTGCCTGTGTGTGTCTGTGTGTGTGCCTGTGGGTGTCTGTGTGTGTCTGTATCTGTGTCTGTGTCCGTGTGTGTGTCTGTATGTGTGTGTCTGTGTGTGTGTGTCTGTGTGTAAGAGAGGGGGAATTGGCGTTTCGCTCTGTCACCCAAGCTGGAGTGCAGTGGTGTGATCATGACTCAATGCAGCCTCAAACTCCTGGACACAAGCCATCCTCCTGCCTTGGCCTCCAAAAGTGCTGGGATTACAGGCAGGAGTCACCGCACCTTGCCAGGATGTGGTTTAATACAGCTGACCTTAGATTCCTGGTTGGATAGGAAGGTCCAGAAGGAAGTCAGAGAAAAACAAAGGGGAAAAGTAGGTCTTGTGAGAGCAAGGAGAGACAGGGATGTTTGGAGGGATGTCCCAGAGGCTCCTAAAACTCAGCATATTCTTACCTAGACTCTCCTCCCTAACTAAAAACAAACTACTACTCCTCTCAGAACCAACTGCTTCATTTTCAGGACCCAGTACAAAATGCAAATGCAGTGTCCTAGCTCAAAAGTCAGGACGAAAGTGCTGTTAAAGGTACTAAGATACAGAGCTTTTTCTTTCTTCCATAGTTTCTCTCTCAACCTATCCCAGTGTCTTTTATTTGCTATTTAACGATGCATTCCCTTGGGCACTGGGACACTAGCGGTGTCTGTCCAGACCCTCAAAGATGCCTGGAGGCCTCTCCACAGCTAAGCATGTGCACATGGCCCACCAGATGCAGGCTGCCTCTCCCATAAGTCACCAGACCCAGGCAACATGCCCCAGAGTGGGTAAAATGTCAAGCCAGACGTCTGTCCTTCCCATGGGCCACCACCCCAGCCTAAAGCAGATGGGAGACCCTCCAGGGCGTTGCCAGGATGCATTCGCTGTCCAGATCAGTGGTGGGGGAGACTGGCCCCCACCAAATCACCAAATGTGCCATGATGCTGCCAGCCCACATCGAGAAAGGCTGCCACCTGCCCTACCCCAGGATGCCCCACCTCAACCTACCCATGCTTGATCCAGGCCCCCACCAGAGATAAAGGGTGGCAGTAATCACTGGGCTGAGGGACAGGTTGAGTGGGGATCCCACAACACTCAAATGCAGGATGGCCAACAACTGTCTCACCCCGAGCAAAGGGGGGAGGTGGCAGGAGGTGGCATCACCTATGAGCTGAGGCCCCATGGTCCCATCAGACTTCACCTACAAGACACAAATTTAAGGACAAAATTGGCCTTAAGAAATTTTGATGGCCGCCACAGAGCATTAACCCCCTAATCTAGAAGGGTCCTCCTCACACCTCTGCCAGTTCCGGGTCCTTCTGAGCACGGGGCCCTGTGCAACTACCCTGGTCATACACCGATGAAACTGACACTGTTCTCACATCTACCTTCTCAGTAAGTGACAGCAGCTTCTACTCTGAATCCAACCTAGAGGCCTCCCTGGACGCCACTGAGTGCCACAGGGTCTACTCGAGGCATCTCCCGAGGTCACTGCTCTGACCCCATTGCTCATCCTCCCCACAAGACCCCTTGCCTCCCGCCTTTCCCCACCCAGCCACCCAGCCACCTCCACTCCCTCAGGGATCTTGCGTTTTTTTGTTTTTGTTTTTGTTTTTTGTTTTTTTGTTTTGTTTTGTTTTTTTTTTTTTTTTTTGAGACGGAGTCCCGCTCTGTCACCCAGGCTGGAGTGCAGTGGCACGATCTCAGCTCACTACAATCTCCGTCAGGGATTGTTCTAAAGCAGAGACCAGGTCACTGCTGTCCTCAAGAACTTTCATGGGTTCATCACTGCCACAGGAAAATAGGTTTAAACATCTTAAAATGACATCCGAGACCTACCACTGTCTTGATATTTTCCAGCTTTACCCTCAAACTTTCTCTCTACCTGGGTAGCCTTTATGCCAACATCACTATACGAACCACCTGCTGTGATTTCACATCTGCCCTACCAGCCACACGTGCCCCTGCCTCCGCCCTCACCTCAGTGAACCCCTCATTTAAGGCTTACCTTTTCCTCCCTGCCTTGGCAATCACTCATTCGTCTGCTTTCAGCTGTACCTGATGTGCCCCTCTTTTGATGCTATTTCATTCATTTATTTACTACATACTTACTAAGCATCTACTACATGCTAGACCCTGCTCTGGGCACTGGGATATGACTAGCAATGAAAATGGGGCTGGGCACAGTGGCTCATGCCTGTAACCCTAACACTTTGGGAGGCTGAGGTGGGTGGATCACCTGAGATCAGGAGTTCAAGACCAGCCTGGCCAACATGGCGAAGCCCTGTCTCTACTAAAAATACAAAAATTAGCCAGGCGTGGTGGCTGGCACCCATAGTCCCAGCTACTCAGGAGGCTGAGGCAGGAGAATCCCTTGAACCCAGGGGACGGAGGTTGCAGTGAGCCGAGATCATGCCAGTGCACTCCAGCCTGGGTGACAGAGCAAGACTGCATCTCACACGAAGGAAGGAAGGGAGGGAGGGGAGGAGGGAGGGAAAGAAAGAGAAAGAGAGGAAGAGAGCGAGGGAGGAAGGTAAGGAGGGAGGGAAGGAAGGAAGGAGAGAAAAAGAAGGAAAGAGAAAAAGAGAAAGGAAGGAAGAAAGAAAAGAGAGAGAGAAAGGAAGGAAGGAAGGAAATGGGCAAAATTCCTTCCTCAAGGAGCTCACATTCTAGTTGGGAGGGAGGACAAGAAGCCAAATAAGTAAGTAAAATATATTGTGAGTGACATGAGCTGTAGAGAAAAGTAAAGCAGAAAAGAGCAGGTAGTCTGGAGGTAGGTGTTCAATTTTAAGTGGAGAGATGAGGCAAGATGTCACCAAAGCGACTTCCTTCTGAGCAAAGACCTGACGCA
>NW_022324182.1:0-1189 GCF_002776525.5 Piliocolobus tephrosceles
AAAAAAAATAGTTTCGTTTTTTCTTTCTTTTCTAAGTTCTTAAAATAGCTATCGTCCACAATGTTCTCCATACAGTTTTCACTATTATCGCTTTTAACTACAGTGTCACTATTACTACACTTGGTCACATTTTCACTACTACCGCTTTTAACTATAATGTCACTATTATTACACTTGGTCACATTTTCACTACTACTACTTTTAACTATATTGTCACTATTACTACACTTGGTCACGTTTTCACTACTACAACTTTTAACTACAGTGTCACTATTATTACACTTGGTCACATTTTCACTACTACAACTTTTAACTATATTGTCACTATTACTACACTTGGTCACATTTTCACTACCATCTTGCTTAGCACTATAGACGAGCTCATTACACTCGTTCCTGTTATCATGCTTGTTTGTCAACCATCTAGTATCATTTCCTTCCTTATCACCTTCATTTATAAGCTCCGAATCGTTTTCTTTATTTAATAAACTTGTTTCTTCCATATTTGTACTTATTTCTTTATAGCTTTTATTATTTTCACTTGTCCTACCTTGACGATCAAGAGAACTTGCTCTAACATTTATTCTTTCATAAAGTTCACTATTATTGCCACTATTTTCTGTATTAACACTTTTGTTGCTATCACCATAATCTTCATTATCGTGAACACCTTTCTCAAGTGTCCCTCTCACATTCTTATCCAAATCAAAATCTTGCCACACTAACATACTTGTTAACATTGTTTTATCATTATCTTTATTTGCTAAGGTATTACTACTTTCCCTCTTACCTAAGTGAGACTTTTTACTTTCTTCGTCATGGTTGTTTAACAAGTTAAATCCATTTTGTTTATTTGTATTTATGTTTTTCTCCTGTGCTATATTATCATTCGAAATAGTAACTTCATTTAACGTGTCAGAATGTAGTGGGTTTTTTTTGGAAAGTGCCATATTCTGTTCATAATCATTTGAAATGTTGTCATACAGAGTTACATTGTCAACATCAACGCTACTGTCACTACTATTAGCATCACTATCCATGTAGGAACTATTCTCTTCACTATCAATTGAGTGACTATCGTCATGTTCGTCGTATCTATCACTTTCATCATTGTGATTGTTAGCAGGATGTACAATACTATCTGTAACTTCATTTTGCATAAACTTTGTATATAATTTTACATTAAATA
>NW_022324183.1:0-4243 GCF_002776525.5 Piliocolobus tephrosceles
CCAACGGCTCAGTGAAAAGAACGGTGTAACTGTGTGAGATGAATTCACACATCACAATGCAGTTTCTCAGAAAGCTTCTTTCTAGTTTTTAACTGAGGATATTTTTTTTCCAACATAGGCCAAAATGCGCTGCAAAATATCCCTTTACAGATTCCATGAAACCAGTACTATTAAATCCGGTCCATGTAAAGGAAGGTGTAACTCTGGGAGATGAATTCACACATCACAGAGAACTTTCTCAGAAAGCTTCTTTCTGGTTTTTATCTGAGGATATTTAGTTTGTCAAAATAGGCTGCAATGCAATCCAAATTTTCCCTCTAAGATTTGCCAAAAACTATGCTACCAAATTCATCCCTGAAAATAATTGTGTAACTCTGTGAGATGAATTAACACATCACAAAGCAATTTCTCAGAAAGCTTCTTTGTACTTTTTCTGTGAGCATATTTCCTATGACACCATGAGCTTCAATGTGCTATGAAAAATCCCATTACAGATTCATAGAAAACAGTGTTACAAATCGCCCAATAAAAAGAACAGTATAACACTCTGAGATGAATTCACACATCACAAAACAGTTTCTCAGAATGCTTCCTTATAGTTTTAAACTGAGGATATTTCCTTTCTCACCATAGGCCTCAGTGCATGCCCAAATATCCCTTTCAGATTCCATGAAACCAGTGTTACCAAATTGCTCCATGGAAAGAAATGTGTAACACTTAGAGATGAATTCACACATCACAAAGCAGTTTCTCAGAAACATTCTCTCTAGTTTTTATCTGAGGATATTTTTTTGGTCATGATAGGCTTCAATGGAATCCAAAATATCCCTTCTCAGATAATCCAAAACAGTGCTAGCAAAGTGATCCATGAAAAGAATCATGTAACTCTTTGAGACGAATTCACAAGTCAAAAGACAGTTTCTCAGAGCACTTCTTTCTAGTTTTTGTCTGAGGATATTTCTTTTGTCACCATAAGCTTCATTGTGCTCCAAAATATACTGTTGCAGATTCCAAGAAAACTGCAATAGCAAGCTGCGCAATGAAACGAACAGGGTAACTCTGTGAGTTGAATTCACATATCACAAAACAATTTCTCAGAAAGTTTCTTTTTGGTTTTTCTATAGGGACAATTCCTTTGTCACCATAGGCTTCAAAGCACTCCAAAATATCCTATTGCAGATGCCACGAAAACAGTGTTATCAAGTAGCTCAAAGAAAAGAACGGTTTAACTCTGTGAGATGAATTAATCCATCACAATGCAGTTTTTCAGAAAGCTTCCTTTTGGTTTTTACTGAGGATATTTCCTTTTTCAACCCAGGCTTCAATGTGCTCCCAAAAACTCCTTGCAGATTCCACAAAAACAGTATTAGCAAACTGCTCCATGAAAAAAAAAGTATAGCTCTGTGAGATAAATTCACACATCACAAAGAACTTTGTCAGAAAGCTTCTTTCTAGTTTTTATCTGAGGATATTTCCTTTGTCAATATAGGCTTCAATGTGTTCCATAATATCCCTTCTCAGATTCCCCAGAAACAGTGCTATCAAACTAATCCCTGAAAATAATCGTGAAATGCTGTGAGATGAATTAACACATCTCAAAGTGGTTTCTCAGAAAGCAACTTTCTAGTTTTTATATGGCGATAGCTCCTTTGTCACCACTGGTTTCAATCCAATCCAAAAGAGCCCTTCTCAGATTTCTCAAAAACTGTGCTACCAGACTGCTCCATTAAAATAATCATGTGACTCTGTGAGAATAATTCACAAATCACAAAGAAGTTTCTCAGAAAGATTCTTTCTAGTTTTTGTGTGAGGATATTTCCTTTGTCACCATAAGCTTCAATGCACTCTGAAATATAGCATTGCAGATTACAAGAAAACAGCGTTAGCAAACTTCTCAATGAAAAGATCAGTGTAACTCTGTGAGATGAATTCACACATCACAAAACAGTTTCTCAGAAAGCTTCTTTCTAGTTTTTATCTGAGGATATTTCCTTTTTTACCATAGATGTGATGTGCTCCCAAATATCCCTTTGCATATTCCACGAAAACAGTGATACCAAACTGCTAAATGAAAAGAACGGTTTAAGTCTGTTAGGTGAATTCACATATCACAAAGAGCTTTCTCAAAGCTTCTTTCCAATTTTTTTCTGAGGATAATTCCTTTGTCACCATAGGCTTCATTGCGATGCACAATATAACTTCTCAGATTACTTGATGACAGTGCTACCAAACTGCTCCATGAAAAATATCGTGTAACTCTGAGATGAATTCACAAATCAGAAAGCAGTTTATCAGAAATATTCTTTCTTATTTTTGTCTGAGGATATTTCCTTTGTCACCATAAGCTTCAGTGCCCTCCGAAATATCCCATTGCAGATTCCTAGAAAACTGTGTTTGCAAACTGCTCAGTGAAAAGAACAGTGTAACCCTGTGAGATGAATTGACACAACACAAAGCAGTTTCTCAGAAGGCTTCTTTTTCGTTTTAATCTGACTATATTTCCTTTGTCACCGTAGGCTTCAATGCACTCGGAAATATCCCATTGCATATTCCAAGAAAACAGTGTAACCAAACTGCTCAATGAAAACAACTGTGTAAATCTGAGATGAATTCACACATCACAAAGTGGTTTCTCAGAAAGATTCTTTCCAGTTTTTAACTGAGAATATGCCCTTTACCAATATAGGCCTCAATGCGCTCTCAAATATCCCTTTGCACATTCCACGAAAACAGTGTTAGCAAACTGCTCCATGGAAAGAAAGTTGTAACTCTGTGAGTTGAATTCATACATCATGGAGAACTTTCTCAGAAAGCTTATTTCTAGTTTTTATCTGAGGATATTTCCTTGGTCACCATATTTTTCAATATGATCCAAAATATCCCTTCTCAGTTTACCCGAAAACCGTGCTACCATACTGATCCATGAAAACGGTTATGTAACTCTGTGAGATGAATTCACACATCACATAGCAGTTTCTCATAAAGTTTCTTACTAGTTTTCATATGAAGATATTTTCTCTGTCACCATAAGTTTCAATGTTCTCTGAAATGTCCCAATGCAGATTCCAAGAAAACTGTGTTAGCAAACTTCTCCATGAAAAGAATGGTGCAAATCTGTGATATGAATTCACACATCACAAAGAACTTCCTCAGAATGATTCTTTCTAGTATTAATCTGAGGATATTTCCTTAGTCAGCATAAGCTTCAATGCCATTCAAAGTATCCCTTCTCAGATTCTCTGAAAATCGTACTACCAAACTGATCCATGAAAAGAGTCATGTAACTCTGTGAGAAGAATCAACACATCACCAAGCAGTTTCTCAGAATGTTTCTTTCTAGTTTTTGTCTGAGGGTATTTCCTTTATCACAATAAGCTTCAATGCGCTCCGAAATATGCCATTATAGATTCCAAGAAAACAGTGTTAGCAAACTGCTCAATGAAAAGAACAGTGTATCTCTCTGACGTGATATTACACATCACAAAGAAGTCTCAGAAAGCTTCTTTCTAGGTTTGTCTGAGGATATTTCCTTTTTTACAATGTGTCAATGTTCTCCAAAATATGCCATTTCAGATTCCAAGAAACAGTGCTAGCAAACTGCTCAAGGAAAAGAACATGGTAACTCTGTGAGTTGAATTCACGTATCACAAAGCAGTTTCTCAGAAAGCTTCCTTTTGGTTTTTCTATGGGGATATTTCCTTTCTCACCGTAGGCTTCAATGTGCTCCAAAATATCCTATTGCAGTCTCCACGAAAACAGTGTTATCAACCTGCACAATGAAAACAAAGGTGCAACTCTGTGAGATGCATTCATACATCACAAAGAAGTTTCTCAGAAAGCTTCTTTCTAGTTTTTATCTGAGGATATTTCCTTTTTCACCATAGGCTTCAATGCGTTCCCAAATGTACCTTTGCAGATTCCAAAAAGAAAGTGTTAACTAACTGCTCCATGAAAAGAAACGTATAACTATCTGATGCATTCAGACATCACAAAGAAGTTTCTCAGAAATTTTCTTTCTTTTTTTGTCTGAGGATATTTCCATTGTCACCATAAGCTTCAATGTGCTCTGAAATATCCCATTGCAGATTAAAAGAAAACAGTGTTAGCTATCTTCTCAATGGAAAGAACAGTGTAACTTTGTGAGATGAATTCACACATCACAAAACAGTGTCTCAGAAAGTTTCTTTCTAGTTTTTAACTGAGATATTTCCTTCTTCACCATAGGCCTCAAAGCACTCCCAAA
>NW_022324184.1:0-4243 GCF_002776525.5 Piliocolobus tephrosceles
TTTGGGAGTGCTTTGAGGCCTATGGTGAAGAAGGAAATATCTCAGTTAAAAACTAGAAAGAAACTTTCTGAGACACTGTTTTGTGATGTGTGAATTCATCTCACAAAGTTACACTGTTCTTTCCATTGAGAAGATAGCTAACACTGTTTTCTTTTAATCTGCAATGGGATATTTCAGAGCACATTGAAGCTTATGGTGACAATGGAAATATCCTCAGACAAAAAAAGAAAGAAAATTTCTGAGAAACTTCTTTGTGATGTCTGAATGCATCAGATAGTTATACGTTTCTTTTCATGGAGCAGTTAGTTAACACTTTCTTTTTGGAATCTGCAAAGGTACATTTGGGAACGCATTGAAGCCTATGGTGAAAAAGGAAATATCCTCAGATAAAAACTAGAAAGAAGCTTTCTGAGAAACTTCTTTGTGATGTATGAATGCATCTCACAGAGTTGCACCTTTGTTTTCATTGTGCAGGTTGATAACACTGTTTTCGTGGAGACTGCAATAGGATATTTTGGAGCACATTGAAGCCTACGGTGAGAAAGGAAATATCCCCATAGAAAAACCAAAAGGAAGCTTTCTGAGAAACTGCTTTGTGATACGTGAATTCAACTCACAGAGTTACCATGTTCTTTTCCTTGAGCAGTTTGCTAGCACTGTTTCTTGGAATCTGAAATGGCATATTTTGGAGAACATTGACACATTGTAAAAAAGGAAATATCCTCAGACAAACCTAGAAAGAAGCTTTCTGAGACTTCTTTGTGATGTGTAATATCACGTCAGAGAGATACACTGTTCTTTTCATTGAGCAGTTTGCTAACACTGTTTTCTTGGAATCTATAATGGCATATTTCGGAGCGCATTGAAGCTTATTGTGATAAAGGAAATACCCTCAGACAAAAACTAGAAAGAAACATTCTGAGAAACTGCTTGGTGATGTGTTGATTCTTCTCACAGAGTTACATGACTCTTTTCATGGATCAGTTTGGTAGTACGATTTTCAGAGAATCTGAGAAGGGATACTTTGAATGGCATTGAAGCTTATGCTGACTAAGGAAATATCCTCAGATTAATACTAGAAAGAATCATTCTGAGGAAGTTCTTTGTGATGTGTGAATTCATATCACAGATTTGCACCATTCTTTTCATGGAGAAGTTTGCTAACACAGTTTTCTTGGAATCTGCATTGGGACATTTCAGAGAACATTGAAACTTATGGTGACAGAGAAAATATCTTCATATGAAAACTAGTAAGAAACTTTATGAGAAACTGCTATGTGATGTGTGAATTCATCTCACAGAGTTACATAACCGTTTTCATGGATCAGTATGGTAGCACGGTTTTCGGGTAAACTGAGAAGGGATATTTTGGATCATATTGAAAAATATGGTGACCAAGGAAATATCCTCAGATAAAAACTAGAAATAAGCTTTCTGAGAAAGTTCTCCATGATGTATGAATTCAACTCACAGAGTTACAACTTTCTTTCCATGGAGCAGTTTGCTAACACTGTTTTCGTGGAATGTGCAAAGGGATATTTGAGAGCGCATTGAGGCCTATATTGGTAAAGGGCATATTCTCAGTTAAAAACTGGAAAGAATCTTTCTGAGAAACCACTTTGTGATGTGTGAATTCATCTCAGATTTACACAGTTGTTTTCATTGAGCAGTTTGGTTACACTGTTTTCTTGGAATATGCAATGGGATATTTCCGAGTGCATTGAAGCCTACGGTGACAAAGGAAATATAGTCAGATTAAAACGAAAAAGAAGCCTTCTGAGAAACTGCTTTGTGTTGTGTCAATTCATCTCACAGGGTTACACTGTTCTTTTCACTGAGCAGTTTGCAAACACAGTTTTCTAGGAATCTGCAATGGGATATTTCGGAGGGCACTGAAGCTTATGGTGACAAAGGAAATATCCTCAGACAAAAATAAGAAAGAATATTTCTGATAAACTGCTTTCTGATTTGTGAATTCATCTCAGAGTTACACGATATTTTTCATGGAGCAGTTTGGTAGCACTGTCATCAAGTAATCTGAGAAGTTATATTGTGCATCGCAATGAAGCCTATGGTGACAAAGGAATTATCCTCAGAAAAAAATTGGAAAGAAGCTTTGAGAAAGCTCTTTGTGATATGTGAATTCACCTAACAGACTTAAACCGTTCTTTTCATTTAGCAGTTTGGTATCACTGTTTTCGTGGAATATGCAAAGGGATATTTGGGAGCACATCACATCTATGGTAAAAAAGGAAATATCCTCAGATAAAAACTAGAAAGAAGCTTTCTGAGAAACTGTTTTGTGATGTGTGAATTCATCTCACAGAGTTACACTGATCTTTTCATTGAGAAGTTTGCTAACGCTGTTTTCTTGTAATCTGCAATGCTATATTTCAGAGTGCATTGAAGCTTATGGTGACAAAGGAAATATCCTCACACAAAAACTAGAAAGAATCTTTCTGAGAAACTTCTTTGTGATTTGTGAATTATTCTCACAGAGTCACATGATTATTTTAATGGAGCAGTCTGGTAGCACAGTTTTTGAGAAATCTGAGAAGGGCTCTTTTGGATTGGATTGAAACCAGTGGTGACAAAGGAGCTATCGCCATATAAAAACTAGAAAGTTGCTTTCTGAGAAACCACTTTGAGATGTGTTAATTCATCTCACAGCATTTCACGATTATTTTCAGGGATTAGTTTGATAGCACTGTTTCTGGGGAATCTGAGAAGGGATATTATGGAACACATTGAAGCCTATATTGACAAAGGAAATATCCTCAGATAAAAACTAGAAAGAAGCTTTCTGACAAAGTTCTTTGTGATGTGTGAATTTATCTCACAGAGCTATACTTTTTTTTTCATGGAGCAGTTTGCTAATACTGTTTTTGTGGAATCTGCAAGGAGTTTTTGGGAGCACATTGAAGCCTGGGTTGAAAAAGGAAATATCCTCAGTAAAAACCAAAAGGAAGCTTTCTGAAAAACTGCATTGTGATGGATTAATTCATCTCACAGAGTTAAACCGTTCTTTTCTTTGAGCTACTTGATAACACTGTTTTCGTGGCATCTGCAATAGGATATTTTGGAGTGCTTTGAAGCCTATGGTGACAAAGGAATTGTCCCTATAGAAAAACCAAAAAGAAACTTTCTGAGAAATTGTTTTGTGATATGTGAATTCAACTCACAGAGTTACCCTGTTCGTTTCATTGCGCAGCTTGCTATTGCAGTTTTCTTGGAATCTGCAACAGTATATTTTGGAGCACAATGAAGCTTATGGTGACAAAAGAAATATCCTCAGACAAAAACTAGAAAGAAGTGCTCTGAGAAACTGTCTTTTGACTTGTGAATTCGTCTCAAAGAGTTACATGATTCTTTTCATGGATCACTTTGCTAGCACTGTTTTGGATTATCTGAGAAGGGATATTTTGGATTCCATTGAAGCCTATCATGACCAAAAAAATATCCTCAGATAAAAACTAGAGAGAATGTTTCTGAGAAACTGCTTTGTGATGTGTGAATTCATCTCTAAGTGTTACACATTTCTTTCCATGGAGCAATTTGGTAACACTGGTTTCATGGAATCTGAAAGGGATATTTGGGCATGCACTGAGGCCTATGGTGAGAAAGGAAATATCCTCAGTTTAAAACTATAAGGAAGCATTCTGAGAAACTGTTTTGTGATGTGTGAATTCATCTCAGAGTGTTATACTGTTCTTTTTATTGGGCGATTTGTAACACTGTTTTCTATGAATCTGTAATGGGATTTTTCATAGCACATTGAAGCTCATGGTGTCATAGGAAATATGCTCACAGAAAAAGTACAAAGAAGCTTTCTGAGAAATTGCTTTGTGATGTGTTAATTCATCTCACAGAGTTACACAATTATTTTCAGGGATGAATTTGGTAGCATAGTTTTTGGCAAATCTTAGAGGGAAAATTTGGATTGCATTGCAGCCTATTTTGACAAACTAAATATCCTCAGATAAAAACCAGAAAGAAGCTTTCTGAGAAAGTTCTCTGTGATGTGTGAATTCATCTCCCAGAGTTACACCTTCCTTTACATGGACCGGATTTAATAGTACTGGTTTCATGGAATCTGTAAAGGGATATTTTGCAGCGCATTTTGGCCTATGTTGGAAAAAAAATATCCTCAGTTAAAAACTAGAAAGAAGCTTTCTGAGAAACTGCATTGTGATGTGTGAATTCATCTCACACAGTTACACCGTTCTTTTCACTGAGCCGTTGG
>NW_022324185.1:0-4316 GCF_002776525.5 Piliocolobus tephrosceles
TAGGCCTCAATGAACTCCCAAATATCTCTTTGCAGATTACACGAAAATATTGTTTGCAAATGGCTCATTGAAAAGAACAGTGTAACTGTGTGAGATGAATTCACACATCACAATGCAGTTTCTCAGAAAGCTTCTTTCTAGTTTTTAACTGAGGATATTTAGTTTTCCAACATAGGCCAAAATGCACTCCAAAATATCCCTTTACAGATTCCACAAAAACAGTGCTAGTAAATGGCTCCATGTAAAGAAAGGTGTAACTCTGTGAGATGAATTCACACATCACAGAGAACTTTCTCAGAAAGCTTCTTTCTGGTTTTTATCTGAGGATATTTAGTTTGTCAAAATAGGCTGCAATGCAATCCAAATTTTCCTTCTAAGATTCGCCAAAATCTATGCTACCAAGTTCATCCCTGAAAATAATCATGTAACTCTGTGAGATGAATTAACACATCACAAAGCAATTTCTCAGAAAGCTTCTTTGTACTTTTTCTGTGAGCATACTTCCTATGACACCATGAGCTTCAATGTGCTATGAAAAATCCCATTACAGATGCATAGAAAACAGTGTTACAAATGGCCCAATATAAAGAACAGTATAACACTCTGAGATGAATTCACACATCACAAAACAGTTTCTCAGAATGCTTCTTTATAGTTTTTAACTGAGGATATTTCCTTTCTCACCATAGGCCTCAGTACACACCAACATATCCCTTGCAGATTCCATGAAACCAGTGTTACCAAATTGCTCCATAAAAAAAAAAAGTGTAACACTTTGAGATGAATTCACACATCATAAAGCAGTTTCTCAGAAACCTTCTCTCTAGTTTTTATCTGAGGATATTTTTTTTTTTGTCATGATAGGTTTCAGTGGAATCCAAAATATCCCTTCTCAGATACTCCAAAACAGTGCTACCAAAGTGATCCATGAAAAGAGTCATGTAACTCTTTGAGGTGAATTCACAAGTCAAAAGACAGTTTCTCAGAGCGCTTCTTTCTAGTTTTTGTCTGAGGATATTTCCTTTGTCACCATAAGCTTCATTGTGCTCCAAAATATACTGTTGCAGATTCCAAGAAAACTGCGTTACCAAACTGTGCAATGAAATGAACAGGGTAACTCTGTGAGTTGAATTCACATATCACAAAACTGTTTCTCAGAAAGTTTCTTTTTGGTTTTTCTATAAGGACAATTCCTTTGTCACGATAGGCTTCAAAGCACTCCAAAATATCCTATTGCAGATGCCACGAAAACAGTGTTATCAAGTAGCTCAAAGAAAAGAATGGTTTAGCTCTGTGAGATGAATTCATCCATCACAATGCAGTTTCTCAGAAAGCTTCCTTTTGGTTTTTACTGAGGATATTTCCTTTTTCAACCCAGGCTTCAATGTGCTCCCAAAAACTCTTTGCAGATTCCACAAAAACAGTGTTAGCAAACTGCTCCATGAAAAGAAAAGTATAGCTCTGTGAGATGAATTCACACATCACAAAGAACTTTGTCAGAAAGCTTCTTTCTAGTTTTTATCTGAGGATATTTCCTTTGTCAATATAGGCTTCAATGTGTTCCATAATATCCCTTCTCAGATTCCCCAGAAACAGTGCTATAAAACTGATCCATGAAAATAATCGTGGAATGCTCTGAGATGAATTAACACATCTCAAAGTGGTTTCTCAGAAAGCATCTTTCTAGTTTTTATATGGGGATAGCTCCTTTGTCACCATTGGCTTCAATCGTATCCAAAAGAGCCCTTCTCAGATTCCTCAAAAACTGTGCTACCAGACTGCTCCATTAAAATAATCATGTGACTCTGTGAGAAGAATTCACAAATCACAAAGAAGTTTCTCAGAAAGCTTCTTTCTAGTTTTTGT
Source organism: Piliocolobus tephrosceles (assembly GCF_002776525.5). Lineage (NCBI taxonomy): Eukaryota > Metazoa > Chordata > Mammalia > Primates > Cercopithecidae > Piliocolobus > Piliocolobus tephrosceles. Next base: position 1,867 of record NW_022324185.1, read on the forward strand.
GTGAGGATATTTCCTTTGTCACCATAAGCTTCAATGCACTCTGAAATATAGCATTGCAGATTACAAGAAAACAGCGTTAGCAAACTTCTCAATGAAAAGAACAGTGTAACTCTGTGAGATGAATTCACACATCACAAAACAGTTTCTCAGAAAGCTTCTTTCTAGTTTTTATCTGAGGATATTTCCTTTTTTTACCATAGATGTGGTGTGCTCCCAAATATCCCTTTGCATATTCCACTAAAACAGTGATACCAAACTGCTAAATGAAAATAACGGTTTAAGTCTGTTAGGTGAATTCACATATCACAAAGAGCTTTCTCAGAAAGCTTCTTTCCAATTTTTTCTGAGGATAATTCCTTTGTCACCATAGGCTTCATTGCAATGCACAATATAACTTCTCAGATTACTCGATGACAGTGCTACCAAACTGCTCCATGAAAAATATCGTGTAACTCTGAGATGAATTCACAAATTAGAAAGCAGTTTATCAGAAATATTCTTTCTTATTTTTGTCTGAGGATATTTCCTTTGTCACCATAAGCTTCAGTGCCCTCCGAAATATCCCATTGCAGATTCCTAGAAAACTGTGTTTGCAAACTGCTCAGTGAAAAGAACAATGTAACCCTGTGAGATGAATTGACACAATACAAAGCAGTTTCTCAGAGGGCTTCTTTTTCGTTTTAATCTGACTATATTTCCTTTGTCACCATAGGCTTCAATGCACTCGGAAATACACCATTGCATATTCCAAGAAAACAGGGTAACCAAACTGCTCAATGAAAACAACTGTGTAAATCTAAGAGATGAATTCACACATCACAAAGTGGTTTCTCAGAAAGATTCTTTCTAGTTTTTAACTGAGAATATGCCCTTTTCCAACATAGGCCTCAATGCGCTCTCAAATATCCCTTTGCACATTCCACAAAAACAGTGTTAGCAAACTGCTGCATGGAAAGAAAGCTGTAACTCTGTGAGTTGAATTCATATATCATGGAGAACTTTCTCAGAAAGCTTATTTCTAGTTTTTATTTGAGAATATTTCCTTGGCCACCATATTTTTCAATACGATCAAAAATATCCTTTCTCAGTTTACCTGAAAACCGTGCTACCATACTGATCCACGAAAACAGTCATGTAACTCTGTGAGATGAATTCACATATCACATAGCGGTTTCTCAGAAAGTTTCTTACTAGTTTTCATATGAAGATATTTCCTTTGTCACCATAAGTTTCAATGTTGTCTGAAATATCCCATTGCAGATTCCAAGAAAACTGTGTTAGCAAACTTCTCCATGAAAAGAATGGTGCAAATCTGTGATATGAATTGACACATCACAAAGAACTTTCTCAGAATGATTCTTTCTAGTTTTAATCTGAGGATATTTCCTTAGTCAGCATAAGCTTCAATGCCATTCAAAGTATCCATTCTCAGATACTCCAAAAATCATGCTACCAAACTGATCCATGAAAAGAATCATGTAACTCTGTGAGAAGAATCAACACATCACCAAGCAGTTTCTCAGAATGTTTCTTTCTAGTTTTTGTCTGAGGGTATTTCCTTTATTACCATAAGCTTCAATGCACTCCAAAATATGCCATTATAGATTCCAAGAAAACAATGTTAGCGAACTGCTCAATGAAAAGAACAGTGTATCTCTCTGACGTGATATTACACATCACAAAGAAGTCTCAGAAAGCTTCTTTCTAGATTTGTCTGAGGATATTTCCTTTTTTACAATAAGTGTCAATGTTCTCCAAAATATGTCATTTCAGATTCCAAGAAACAGTGCTAACAAACTGCTCAAGGAAAAGAACATGGTAACTCTGTGAGCTGAATTCACGTATCACAAAGCAGTTTCTCAGAAAGCTTCCTTTTGGTTTTTCTATGGGGATATTTCCTTTGTCACTGTAGGCTTCAATGCGCTCCAAAATATCCTATTGCAGTCTCCAGGAAAACAGTGTTATCAACCTGCACAATGAAAACAACGGTGCAACTCTGTGAGATGAATTCATACATCACAAAGAAGTTTCTCAGAAAGCTTCTTTCCAGTTTTTATCTGAGGATATTTCCTTTTTCACCATAGGCTTCAATGCTCTCCCAAATGTGCCTTTGCAGATTCCACAAAGACAGTGTTAACTAACTGCTCCATGAAAAGAAACGTATAACTATCTGATGCATTCCCATATCACAAAGGAGTTTCTCAGAAATTTTCTTTCTTTTTTTGTCTGAGGATATTTCCATTGTCACCATAAGCTTCAATGTGCTCTGAAATATCCCATTGCAGATTAAAAGAAAACAGTGTTAGCAATCTTCTCAATGGAAAGAACAGTGTAACTTTGTGAGACGAATTCACACATCACAAAACAGTGTCTCAGAAAGTTTCTTTCTAGTTTTTAACTGAGGATATTTCCTTCTTCACCATAGGCCTCAAAGCACTCCCAAATATCCC
>NW_022324186.1:0-1048 GCF_002776525.5 Piliocolobus tephrosceles
AACCTTCTTCCTAGTATTTATCTGAGGATATTTCCTTTTTCACCACAAGCCTCAATGTGCTGCCGAATATCACATTGCAGATTCTGCAAAAATGGTGTTAGCAAGCTGCTCTATGAGAAGAATGGTGTAACTCTGTGCGATGAATTCACACATCACAAATCAGTTTCTCTGTAAGCTTCTTTATAGCTTTTATTTGAGGATATTTACTTTGTCACCATAGGCTTCAAAGCAAACAAAATTACTCCTTCTCAGATTACACAAGAAGTTCCAGCAAGCAGATCCATGAAAGAGTGGTGTAACTCTGTGGGAAGAACTCACACATAACAAAGCAGTTTCTAAGAAGGCTTCTTTATTGTTTTTATCTGAGATTATTTCCGTTTGAAACACAGTCCTCAATGTGCTCACATATATTTCATTGCAGATTCTGCGAAAATATAGTTAGGAAACTTCTCAATGAAAACAGTGTTGTAGTGCTGTGAGATGAAGTCAAACATCTCAAAGCAGTTTCTCAGCAAACTCCTCCATGAAAGGGTGGTGTAACTCTGTGAGATGAATTCACACACCACAAAGCAGTTTCTCAGAAAATTTCTTTCTAGTTTTTTCTGAGGATATTTCCTTTGTCACCATAGGTTTCAAAGATACCAACAATGCTCATTCTCAGATTCCACAAAAACAGTGCTTGCAAACTGCTCCATGAAAGAATAGTGTAATTCTGTGAGATGAATTCACACATCACAAAGCAATTTCTCAGGTAGCTCCTCTCCACTCTTTTTCTGAGGATATTTCATTTTCCACGTAGGACTCAAGGCCCTCAGAATATGTGATGGCATATTCCACAGAAACAGTGTTAGCAAACTGCTCAACGTAAAGAAATGTGTATCTGAGTGAGATGAATTCGCTCATCACAAAGCAGTTTCTAATACAGCTTCTTACTAGTTTTTATCTGAAGAATTTTCCTTTGTTATCATAGGCTTCAAAGCGATTCAATATATCTCTTCTCGGAATCCACAAAAATAGTGTCACAAGGGAGTTTCTCAGAAAGCTTCTT
>NW_022324187.1:0-1281 GCF_002776525.5 Piliocolobus tephrosceles
AATATCCCTTTGCAGATTCCACAAAACAATGTTAGCAAACTGCTCCCCAAAAACAAAGGTGTACTTCTGTGAAATGAATTCACACATCACAAAGTTCTTTCTCAGAAATCTTCTTTCTAGTTTTTATCTGAGAATATTTCCTTTATCACCATAGGCCTCAATAAGATCCATAGTATCCCTTCTCAGATTCCACAAGAAAGAGTTAACAGACTGCTCCATGAAAAGAAATGTGTAACTCTGTGACATGAATTCACACATCACAAAGAACTTTCTCAGAATGCTTCTTTCTAGTTTTTATCAGAGGATATTTCATTTTTCACCATAGGCTTCAATGGGATCCAAAATATCCCTTCTCAGATTACACATAAACAGAGCTATCAAAATGATTCATGAAAAGAATTGTATAACTCTTTGCGACAAATTCACAAATCAAAAAGCAGTTTCTCAGAATGTTTCTTTCTAGTTTTTGTCTGAGGATATTTACTTTTTCACAATAAGCTTCAATGCGCTCCAAAGTATCCCATTGTAGATTCCAGGAAAACTGTGTTAGCAAACTGCTCAATAAAAAGAACAGGGTAACACTGTGAGTTGAATTCATATATCATAAAGCGGTTTCTCAGAAGGCTGCTTTTTGGTTTTTCTATGGGGATATTTCCTTTACCACCTTAGACTTCAATGCGCTCCAATATATCCTATTGCAGACTCCACAAAAACAGTGTTTTCAAGCAGCTCAAAGAAAAGAACGGTTTAGCTCTGTGAGATTAATTCACCTATCCATAACAAAGCAGTTTCTCAGAAGGCTTCCTTCTTGCTTTTATCAGAGGATATTTCCTTTCTCACTGTAGGCCTCAATGTGCTCCAAAATAACCCTTTGCAGATGCACAAAAACAGTGTTAGCAAACTGCTCCATGAAAAGAAATGTGTAACTCTGTGAGATGAATTCACACATCACAAAGAACTTTCTCAGAAAGGTTCTTTCTAGTTTTTACCTGAGTATTATTCCTTAGTCACCAAAGGCTTCAGTGCAACTGAAAATATTCCATCTCAGTCCCCTCAAAAACAGTGCTACCAAACTGATACATGAAAACAATTGTGTAACTCTGTGAGATGAACTAACACATCACAAGGTGGTTTCTCAGAAAGCTTCCTTCTAGTTTTATATGAAGATATTTTCTTTGTCACCATCAGCTTGAATGCCCTCTGAAATATCCCATAGCAGACTCCAAGAAAACCATGGTAGTAGACTGCTAAGTTAAAAGAACAGTGTATCTCTGTGAGATG
>NW_022324188.1:0-4316 GCF_002776525.5 Piliocolobus tephrosceles
GGGATATTTGGGAGTGCTTTGAGGCCTATGGTGAAGAAGGAAATATCCTCAGTTAAAAACTAGAAAGAAACTTTCTGAGACACTGTTTTGTGATGTGTGAATTCGTCTCACAAAGTTACACTGTTCTTTCCATTGAGAAGATTGCTAACACTGTTTTCTTTTAATCTGCAATGGGATATTTCAGAGCACATTGAAGCTTATGGTGACAATGGAAATATCCTCAGACAAAAAAAGAAAGAAAATTTCTGAGAAACTCCTTTGTGATATGGGAATGCATCAGATAGTTATACGTTTCTTTTCATGGAGCAGTTAGTTAACACTGTCTTTGTGGAATCTGCAAAGGCACATTTGGGAGAGCATTGAAGCCTATGGTGAAAAAGGAAATATCCTCAGATAAAAACTGGAAAGAAGCTTTCTGAGAAACTTCTTTGTGATGTATGAATTCATCTCACAGAGTTGCACCGTTGTTTTCATTGTGCAGGTTGATAACACTGTTTTCCTGGAGACTGCAATAGGATATTTTGGAGCGCATTGAAGCCTACAGTGACAAAGGAAATATCCCCATAGAAAAACCAAAAGGAAGCTTTCTGAGAAACTGCTTTGTGATACGTGAATTCAGCTCACAGAGTTACCATGTTCTTTTCCTTGAGCAGTTTGTTAGCACTGTTTCTTGGAATCTGAAATGACATATTTTGGAGAACATTGACACTTATTGTAAAAAAGGAAATATCCTCAGACAAATCTAGAAAGAAGCTTTCTGAGACTTCTTTGTGATGTGTAATATCACGTCAGAGAGATACACTGTTCTTTTCATTGAGCAGTTCGCTAACATTGTTTTCTTGGAATCTATAATGGCATATTTTGGAGTGCATTGAAGCTTATGGTAATAAAGGAAATACCCTCAGACAAAAACTAGAAAGAAACATTCTGAGAAACTGCTTGGTGATGTGTTGATTCTTCTCACAGAGTTACATGATTCTTTTCATGGATCAGTTTGGTAGCATGATTTTTGGAGTATCTGAGAATGGATACTTTGAATGGCATTGAAGCTTATGCTGACTAAGGAAATATCCTCAGATTAAAACTAGAAAGAATCATTCTGAGAAAGTTCTTTGTGATGTGTCAATTCATATCACAGATTTGCACCATTCTTTTCATGGAGAAGTTTGCTAACACAGTTTTCTTGGAATCTGCAATGGGATATTTCAGACAACATTGAAACTTATGGTGACAAAGGAAATATCTTCATATGAAAACTAGTAAGAAACTTTCTGAGAAACCGCTATGTGATATGTGAATTCATCTCACAGAGTTACATGACTGTTTTCGTGGATCAGTATGGTAGCACGGTTTTCAGGTAAACTGAGAAAGGATATTTTTGATCGTATTGAAAAATATGGTGGCCAAGGAAATATTCTCAAATAAAAACTAGAAATAAGCTTTCTGAGAAAGTTCTCCATGATATATGAATTCAACTCACAGAGTTACAGCTTTCTTTCCATGCAGCAGTTTGCTAACACTGTTTTTGTGGAATGTGCAAAGGGATATTTGAGAGCGCATTGAGGCCTATGTTGGAAAAGGGCATATTCTCAGTTAAAAACTAGAAAGAATCTTTCTGAGAAACCACTTTGTGATGTGTGAATTCATCTCTTAGATTTACACAGTTGTTTTCATTGAGCAGTTTGGTTACCCTGTTTTCTTGGAATATGCAATGGTGTATTTCCGAGTGCATTGAAGCCTATGGTGACAAAGGAAATATAGTCAGATTAAAACGAAAAAGAAGCCCTCTGAGAAACTGCTTTGTATTGTGTCAATTCATCTCACAGGGTTACATTGTTCTTTTCACTGAGCAGTTTGCAAACACAGTTTTCTAGGAATCTGCAATGGGATATTTCGGAGGGCACTGAAGCTTATGGTGACAAAGGAAATATCCTCAGACAAAAATAAGAAAGAATATTTCTGATAAACTGCTTTCTAATTTGTGAATTCATCTCAGAGTTACACGATATTTTTCATGGAGCAGTTTGGTAGCACTGTCATCGAGTAATCTGAGAAGTTATATTGTGCATTGCAATGAAGCCTATGGTGACAAAGGAATTATCCTCAGAAAAAATTGGAAAGAAGCTTTCTGAGAAAGCTCTTTGTGATATGTGAATTCACCTAACAGACTTAAACCGTTATTTTCATTTAGCAGTTTGGTATCACTGTTTTAGTGGAATATGCAAAGGGATATTTGGGAGCACACCACATCTATGGTAAAAAAAGGAAATATCCTCAGATAAAAACTAGAAAGAAGCTTTCTGAGAAACTGTTTTGTGATGTGTGAATTCATCTCACAGAGTTACACTGTTCTTTTCATTGAGAAGTTTGCTAACGCTGTTTTCTTGTAATCTGCAATGCTATATTTCAGAGTGCATTGAAGCTTATGGTGACAAAGGAAATATCCTCACACAAAAACTAGAAAGAAGCTTTCTGAGAAACTTCTTTGTGATTTGTGAATTCTTCTCACAGAGTCACATGATTATTTTAATGGAGCAGTCTGGTAGCACAGTTTTTGAGGAATCTGAGAAGGGCTCTTTTGGATACGATTGAAGCCAATGGTGACAAAGGAGCTATCCCCATATAAAAACTAGAAAGATGCTTTCTGAGAAACCACTTTGAGATGTGTTAATTCATCTCAGAGCATTCCACGATTATTTTCATGGATCAGTTTTATAGCACTGTTTCTGGGGAATCTGAGAAGGGATATTATGGAACACATTGAAGCCTATATTGACAAAGGAAATATCCTCAGATAAAAACTAGAAAGAAGCTTTCTGACAAAGTTCTTTGTGATGTGTGAATTCATCTCACAGAGCTATACTTTTCTTTTCATGGAGCAGTTTGCTAACACTGTTTTTGTGGAATCTGCAAAGAGTTTTTGGGAGCACATTGAAGCCTGGGTTGAAAAAGGAAATATCCTCAGTAAAAACCAAAAGGAAGCTTTCTGAGAAACTGCATTGTGATGGATGAATTCATCTCACAGAGCTAAACCATTCTTTTCTTTGAGCTACTTGATAACACTGTTTTCGTGGCATCTGCAATAGGATATTTTGGAGTGCTTTGAAGCCTATCGTGACAAAGGAATTGTCCTTATAGAAAAACCAAAAAGAAACTTTCTGAGAAACAGTTTTGTGATATGTGAATTCAACTCACAGAGTTACCCTGTTCATTTCATTGCACAGTTTGGTAACGCAGTTTTCTTGGAATCTGCAACAGTATATTTTGGAGCACAATGAAGCTTATGGTGACAAAGGAAATATCCTCAGACAAAAACTAGAAAGAAGCGCTCTGAGAAACTGTCTTTTGACTTGTGAATTCACCTCAAAGAGTTACATGACTCTTTTCATGGATCACTTTGGTAGCACTGTTTTGGAGTATCTGAGAAGGGATATTTTGGATTCCACTGAAACCTATCATGACAAAAAAAAAAATATCCTCAGATAAAAACTAGAGAGAAGGTTTCTGAGAAACTGCTTTATGATGTGTGAATTCATCTCAAAGTGTTACACTTTTTTTTTTTATGGAGCAATTTGGTAACACTGGTTTCATGGAATCTGCAAGGGATATGTTGGTGTGTACTGAGGCCTATGGTGAGAAAGGAAATATCCTCAGTTAAAAACTATAAAGAAGCATTCTGAGAAACTGTTTTGTGATGTGTGAATTCATCTCAGAGTGTTATACTGTTCTTTATATTGGGCCATTTGTAACACTGTTTTCTATGCATCTGTAATGGGATTTTTCATAGCACATTGAAGCTCATGGTGTCATAGGAAGTATGCTCACAGAAAAAGTACAAAGAAGCTTTCTGAGAAATTGCTTTGTGATGTGTTAATTCATCTCACAGAGTTACATGATTATTTTCAGGGATGAACTTGGTAGCATAGATTTTGGCGAATCTTAGAAGGAAAATTTGGATTGCATTGCAGCCTATTTTGACAAACTAAATATCCTCAGATAAAAACCAGAAAGAAGCTTTCTGAGAAAGTTCTCTGTGATGTGTGAATTCATCTCACAGAGTTACACCTTTCTTTACATGGAGCCATTTACTAGCACTGTTTTTGTGGAATCTGTAAAGGGATATTTTGGAGTGCATTTTGGCCTATGTTGGAAAACTAAATATCCTCAGTTAAAAACTAGAAAGAAGCTTTCTGAGAAACTGCATTGTGATGTGTGAATTCATCTCACACAGTTACACTGTTCTTTTCAATGAGCCATTTGCAAACAATATTTTCGTGTAATCTGCAAAGAGATATTTGGGAGTTCATTGAGGCCTA
>NW_022324189.1:0-1281 GCF_002776525.5 Piliocolobus tephrosceles
CATCTCACAGAGATACACTGTTCTTTTAACTTAGCAGTCTACTACCATGGTTTTCTTGGAGTCTGCTATGGGATATTTCAGAGGGCATTCAAGCTGATGGTGACAAAGAAAATATCTTCATATAAAACTAGAAGGAAGCTTTCTGAGAAACCACCTTGTGATGTGTTAGTTCATCTCACAGAGTTACACAATTGTTTTCATGTATCAGTTTGGTAGCACTGTTTTTGAGGGGACTGAGATGGAATATTTTCAGTTGCACTGAAGCCTTTGGTGACTAAGGAATAATACTCAGGTAAAAACTAGAAAGAACCTTTCTGAGAAAGTTCTTTGTGATGTGTGAATTCATCTCACAGAGTTACACATTTCTTTTCATGGAGCAGTTTGCTAACACTGTTTTTGTGCATCTGCAAAGGGTTATTTTGGAGCACATTGAGGCCTACAGTGAGAAAGGAAATATCCTCTGATAAAAGCAAGAAGGAAGCCTTCTGAGAAACTGCTTTGTTATGGATAGGTGAATTAATCTCACAGAGCTAAACCGTTCTTTTCTTTGAGCTGCTTGAAAACACTGTTTTTGTGGAGTCTGCAATAGGATATATTGGAGCGCATTGAAGTCTAAGGTGGTAAAGGAAATATCCCCATAGAAAAACCAAAAAGCAGCCTTCTGAGAAACCGCTTTATGATATATGAATTCAACTCACAGTGTTACCCTGTTCTTTTTATTGAGCAGTTTGCTAACACAGTTTTCCTGGAATCTACAATGGGATACTTTGGAGCGCATTGAAGCTTATTGTGAAAAAGTAAATATCCTCAGACAAAAACTAGAAAGAAACATTCTGAGAAACTGCTTTTTGATTTGTGAATTTGTCGCAAAGAGTTATACAATTCTTTTCATGAATCATTTTGATAGCTCTGTTTATGTGTAATCTGAGAAGGGATATTTTGGATCCCATTGAAGCCTATGGTGAAAAATGAAATATCCTCTGATAAAAACTAGAAAGAAGCATTCTGAGAAAGTTCTTTGTGATGTGTGAATTCATGTCACAGAGTTACACATTTCTTTTCATGGAGCAGTCTGTTAACTCTTTCTTGTGGAATCTGAGAAGGGATACTATGGATCTTATTGAGGCCTATGGTGATAAAGGAAATATTCTCAGATAAAAACTAGAAAGAAGATTTCTGAGAAAGAACTTTGTGATGTGTGAATTCATTTCACAGAAGTACACCTTTGTTTTTGGGGAGCAGTTTGCTAACATTGTTTTGTGGAATCTGCAAAGGGATATT
>NW_022324190.1:0-2694 GCF_002776525.5 Piliocolobus tephrosceles
AATGTAAAAATGTAAAAAAATAGAGGAACCAATGTAATAGCTTACTATCTTTAAAAATGTTATTTTGATAAAAATATGTGGATTTTCTATTTCAACAATAAATGAAACTTCTAATACTTTAGTAAAACTTCTCACATGGAGCTTCCATTTAAGTTTTTAAAATAAGCTCAGTGGTCCAGGAAATAACACTCCAAACACCAGTAGTCATAATACTTTCTCTCCGACTCATATTGTCAGGGCAGAAGTTCGAGCCTAGTTTACTTAGGTTCTCTGTTTAGAGTCCTGGAAGGCTGCACTCTGGGGGAAATCCAGCTGCAGCTACAGACTCATCAGAGACTCATCAGATCTCCACGGGTGAAAGGTCTTCCTAGTTCCCTCAGGTTGTTGAAAGAATTCATCTCTTTGCAGTTGTAGGACTGAATTCCCCATTTTCTTGCTGGCTGGCTGCTCCTAGAAACTGCCCACAATTCCACATGACTATCTCCGTGGACCCTTTCACAATCTGGTAGCTCACATCCTCGACACCAGCAAGAGAGACTCTCTCTGAGTTTAGCCTGCTAAGATAGAGAGTTATACAATGTACAGCAATCACAGAAGTGACATCATTACCTTTGCCATATTCTACCATTAGAAGCAAGTCTCAGACCACACTCACACTTAAGGAGAGAGGATTACACAACCATATAAACACTGGGAGTCAGGGATCATCAGGGTCAACTTAGGTCCTTTCTGCCTCAAAGTGGAAGGGTTTGCATTAGTTTTCTATTGCTGCATAACAAATGACCCGAATTAGCAGCTGAAAATGCAAATGTATGATCTCACAGATTCCGTGGGTCAGAATTTTTTCACAGCATCACTGAATTCTTTGCCCTGGAGTTTACCTGGAAGACCTCAAGGGGTTCTTTGGGGCTACTGTCTTATGACCTCACGGTTTTCTTCCACGCCCATTCAGAACATGGACAGAATTTAGTTCCCTGTGGTTGTAGGACTGATGTTCTTGTTTTCTTGCTGGCTGTTGAGCTGGACAGTTCTCTGCTGTTAGAGAAGACCTGCCATTGCCTGCCATGTGGTCCTCTCCACAGCATATCAGTTGCTCCTTCAAGACCAGGAGGGGTACATCTCTACTACTTTGAATCTCTGCTCCTCTGCCACTGACTTCTAGACCCAGATTTAAAGGGCTCATGTGATAAGGTCCATCCTATCTAAATACTCTCCCTTTAATTATATCTCCCCAAATCCTTTTTTTCCATGTGAAAGAAGATAATCCCTGGAGTGATATCCCACCATACCCATAAGGGTCAGATGTCTTGGAGGCCACTTGAGAATTCACGGGGTCTAGGATAAAGGACACACACACAGAAAGGGTGTGTCAGAAATTTGCCTTTAAAATCCTAGAACTGCTTTTATTGAAATCACCCACATACAAAGTTAGAAAATAAAGTTTACTATGGAAATTGTAGCCTTTGTCCTACTACCTAGAAGGATAGTTTTGTGGTATTTATTTTTGTGCAGTTCTTTCTTTTCTTCTTCTTCCTCTATTTGGCCAGAGGGCAAAATCTGGTGATTATGGGAGACTGAAGCAGCAGCATCTCTTGAACCCGGGAGGTGGAGGTTGCAGCGAGCCAAGATTATACCACTGCACTCCAGCCTCTAGCTTGGGTGACAGAGTGAGACTCTGTCTCCAAAAAAAAAGAAAAAAAAAAAATTCTAATGATTAGAACACTGGTACTGGCTTCTTTTTTTTTTTTTTTTTTTTTTTTTTTTTTGGCCTCTTTTAGGTTTTGTCACAACCTAAAACATTTCTCAGTGACTCTAAAGAAAAAATATTTGTAATGAATGGGTTTTATAAGAGATAAGAACTTATACTCTGTTCATTGCTGAAATGGGAAATTACCTGCCCTTACCTTAAAAATATCAGGATAAATGGAAGCCACAGTGATATAGTAGGAAGGGCACTCAACTAGAAGAGGAGAGCCTAGAGTTCTGAACCCGACAGCCTGAACAAGCCGAACATTTTTGGCAGAATCTTAAAGTGTCTGGGCTTCAGTTTTCTCATGTACAAAATTACAAAGTTAAACCACACAGTGAATTCTCATCCAGCTTTAAAATTTTATGATTTTGTGGTTCCAAAGTGAAGTAAGTACGTAGCAAGAAGTTTTCACCAAACATCATCATTAGCAAATGCATACTCTCATGAATAATTAAAAGTTTGTTTTATTTATAGCTTCTTCTCACATGGCCATTTGAGTTCAAAATTTTATTTGAGTTATTGTTACTTTGAGCAAAATAATTGTATTAAATGATAATTTTTAACTTTTATATATGTAAATCTAGGTGAATTAAATTATAAAAGCTGCCAAAAGTACATAAAGATATATGATTTTAAATAAAAAAAAGATATTCTAAATATTCTTTTATAAACATTTAATGTTTTAGTTAATGAGGTATTTTTATACTTATTGAATTAGAAAGAAAATATACCTGAAACAAAAAGCCTTTCAATAAATATTTTTTTCTTCAAGGTTTTCAAAATGAACACATTAGGACATGCCTCAAATTGAAATGAGTATTTCCAAAATAAAACAATAGTATATTATTTGCCCTGCTCATCTGTGATTATCCCGGGCTGCCGTTCAAAGATTTTCTTTAAAGAAAGAATGCTCTCCTAAATGCCAAGTGCTTTTGCTTGCATTA
>NW_022324191.1:0-2694 GCF_002776525.5 Piliocolobus tephrosceles
TAATGCAAGCAAAAGCACTTGGCATTTAGGAGAGCATTCTTTCTTTAAAGAAAATCTTTGAACGGCAGCCCGGGATAATCACAGATGAGCAGGGCAAATAATATACTATTGTTTTATTTTGGAAATACTCATTTCAATTTGAGGCATGTCCTAATGTGTTCATTTTGAAAACCTTGAAGAAAAAAATATTTATTGAAAGGCTTTTTGTTTCAGGTATATTTTCTTTCTAATTCAATAAGTATAAAAATACCTCATTAACTAAAACATTAAATGTTTATAAAAGAATATTTAGAATATCTTTTTTTTATTTAAAATCATATATCTTTATGTACTTTTGGCAGCTTTTATAATTTAATTCACCTAGATTTACATATATAAAAGTTAAAAATTATCATTTAATACAATTATTTTGCTCAAAGTAACAATAACTCAAATAAAATTTTGAACTCAAATGGCCATGTGAGAAGAAGCTATAAATAAAACAAACTTTTAATTATTCATGAGAGTATGCATTTGCTAATGATGATGTTTGGTGAAAACTTCTTGCTACGTACTTACTTCACTTTGGAACCACAAAATCATAAAATTTTAAAGCTGGATGAGAATTCACTGTGTGGTTTAACTTTGTAATTTTGTACATGAGAAAACTGAAGCCCAGACACTTTAAGATTCTGCCAAAAATGTTCGGCTTGTTCAGGCTGTCGGGTTCAGAACTCTAGGCTCTCCTCTTCTAGTTGAGTGCCCTTCCTACTATATCACTGTGGCTTCCATTTATCCTGATATTTTTAAGGTAAGGGCAGGTAATTTCCCATTTCAGCAATGAACAGAGTATAAGTTCTTATCTCTTATAAAACCCATTCATTACAAATATTTTTTCTTTAGAGTCACTGAGAAATGTTTTAGGTTGTGACAAAACCTAAAAGAGGCCAAAAAAAAAAAAAAAAAAAAAAAAAAAAAAGAAGCCAGTACCAGTGTTCTAATCATTAGAATTTTTTTTTTTTCTTTTTTTTTGGAGACAGAGTCTCACTCTGTCACCCAAGCTAGAGGCTGGAGTGCAGTGGTATAATCTTGGCTCGCTGCAACCTCCACCTCCCGGGTTCAAGAGATGCTGCTGCTTCAGTCTCCCATAATCACCAGATTTTGCCCTCTGGCCAAATAGAGGAAGAAGAAGAAAAGAAAGAACTGCACAAAAATAAATACCACAAAACTATCCTTCTAGGTAGTAGGACAAAGGCTACAATTTCCATAGTAAACTTTATTTTCTAACTTTGTATGTGGGTGATTTCAATAAAAGCAGTTCTAGGATTTTAAAGGCAAATTTCTGACACACCCTTTCTGTGTGTGTGTCCTTTATCCTAGACCCCGTGAATTCTCAAGTGGCCTCCAAGACATCTGACCCTTATGGGTATGGTGGGATATCACTCCAGGGATTATCTTCTTTCACATGGAAAAAAAGGATTTGGGGAGATATAATTAAAGGGAGAGTATTTAGATAGGATGGACCTTATCACATGAGCCCTTTAAATCTGGGTCTAGAAGTCAGTGGCAGAGGAGCAGAGATTCAAAGTAGTAGAGATGTACCCCTCCTGGTCTTGAAGGAGCAACTGATATGCTGTGGAGAGGACCACATGGCAGGCAATGGCAGGTCTTCTCTAACAGCAGAGAACTGTCCAGCTCAACAGCCAGCAAGAAAACAAGAACATCAGTCCTACAACCACAGGGAACTAAATTCTGTCCATGTTCTGAATGGGCGTGGAAGAAAACCGTGAGGTCATAAGACAGTAGCCCCAAAGAACCCCTTGAGGTCTTCCAGGTAAACTCCAGGGCAAAGAATTCAGTGATGCTGTGAAAAAATTCTGACCCACGGAATCTGTGAGATCATACATTTGCATTTTCAGCTGCTAATTCGGGTCATTTGTTATGCAGCAATAGAAAACTAATGCAAACCCTTCCACTTTGAGGCAGAAAGGACCTAAGTTGACCCTGATGATCCCTGACTCCCAGTGTTTATATGGTTGTGTAATCCTCTCTCCTTAAGTGTGAGTGTGGTCTGAGACTTGCTTCTAATGGTAGAATATGGCAAAGGTAATGATGTCACTTCTGTGATTGCTGTACATTGTATAACTCTCTATCTTAGCAGGCTAAACTCAGAGAGAGTCTCTCTTGCTGGTGTCGAGGATGTGAGCTACCAGATTGTGAAAGGGTCCACGGAGATAGTCATGTGGAATTGTGGGCAGTTTCTAGGAGCAGCCAGCCAGCAAGAAAATGGGGAATTCAGTCCTACAACTGCAAAGAGATGAATTCTTTCAACAACCTGAGGGAACTAGGAAGACCTTTCACCCGTGGAGATCTGATGAGTCTCTGATGAGTCTGTAGCTGCAGCTGGATTTCCCCCAGAGTGCAGCCTTCCAGGACTCTAAACAGAGAACCTAAGTAAACTAGGCTCGAACTTCTGCCCTGACAATATGAGTCGGAGAGAAAGTATTATGACTACTGGTGTTTGGAGTGTTATTTCCTGGACCACTGAGCTTATTTTAAAAACTTAAATGGAAGCTCCATGTGAGAAGTTTTACTAAAGTATTAGAAGTTTCATTTATTGTTGAAATAGAAAATCCACATATTTTTATCAAAATAACATTTTTAAAGATAGTAAGCTATTACATTGGTTCCTCTATTTTTTTACATTTTTACATT
>NW_022324192.1:0-1270 GCF_002776525.5 Piliocolobus tephrosceles
TACAGGTGTTGGGTAAGCATTCCCAGCCAAAAGGAAGAAATTTGCCAGAAAGAAGCCCAAGACACAGATAGGACTTATAGACCCCATGCAAGTCAAAAACTCAGCAGACTAATCATTGAACCCAACAGCTCCAAATCATCTTTTGTGAATCCAGATCCCACATCCAGAGCACAAGAGTGTGAGGTCTGGGCTCCCAAGTACTTGGGCAGGTCTGCACCTGAGGCTTTGCAGGGTCTAACCCCCACAGTTGCCCTCATGGGCTGGGCTGGTGTTGAGTACCTGTAGCTTTTCCACACTGAGGGTGCAAGCTGTTAGTGAGTCTATGGATCTGGTGTTTGCAGAATGGTGCCTCCCTGTGTGGGGTAACAACCCTGTATGTTCCTTCTGTATTGCCCTAGTAAAGGATTCCCATGAGGTTCTTCCTCTTGGAAAAGTTTCAACCTGGACACCCAGGTTTTTCCATATATACTCTAGAGTCTAGATGAAGGATCTCCAGCCTCCAGTCTTGTGTTCTGTGCACCTGCTGGCTTAACACAATGTGGAAGCCACCAAGGCTTGCAGCTTGTACCCTCTGAAGCAGTGACCCAATCTGTAACTGTGCGTCTTTCAGTCATGGCTGGCACTGGAGCTGGAGCTGCAGGGATGCAGCAAGCAGTGTCCTGAGGATGGACACAGCAGCGGGGCCATGGAGCTGGAGAAGGAAACCATTCTTTTCTCCCAGGCCTCATGGCCTGTGACCTGAGAGCAAGGGCTGCTGCAAAAGTCTCTGAAATGCCTTCAAGGCCTTTTTAACATTGTATTGGCTATTAGCACTGAACTCTATTTCATGCAAATTTCTGAAGCCTTCTTGAACTTTCCCACTGATAATCAGCTTTTCTTTTTGACCACTTGGCCAGCCTGCAAATTTTCCAAACTTTTAAGTTCTCATTCTCGTTTAAATATAAGTTGCACTTTTAGGTTATTTCTTTGGTCACATATAAGACCACAGGCTGGTTGACACAGAGAGGACACCTCTTGAGCTTTGCTGCCTAAAAGTTCATTCCAGCAGATACACTCTAAATTATCACCATCAAGTTCAAAGTTTCACAGGTCTCCAGGTTAGGGGCATCGTGCAGTGATGTCCTTCGCTAAGGCAAAACAAACAAAAGTAACCTTGGCTCCTGGTCCCAGCAAGCTCCTCACTTTCATGTGAGACCTTCTAAGCCTCCCCAACACTTCCCATTCTTCTGTCAGCTTTTTAAGTATAACTATTTAACAAGTCTCTACACTG
>NW_022324193.1:0-1270 GCF_002776525.5 Piliocolobus tephrosceles
CAGTGTAGAGACTTGTTAAATAGTTATACTTAAAAAGCTGACAGAAGAATGGGAAGTGTTGGGGAGGCTTAGAAGGTCTCACATGAAAGTGAGGAGCTTGCTGGGACCAGGAGCCAAGGTTACTTTTGTTTGTTTTGCCTTAGCGAAGGACATCACTGCACGATGCCCCTAACCTGGAGACCTGTGAAACTTTGAACTTGATGGTGATAATTTAGAGTGTATCTGCTGGAATGAACTTTTAGGCAGCAAAGCTCAAGAGGTGTCCTCTCTGTGTCAACCAGCCTGTGGTCTTATATGTGACCAAAGAAATAACCTAAAAGTGCAACTTATATTTAAACGAGAATGAGAACTTAAAAGTTTGGAAAATTTGCAGGCTGGCCAAGTGGTCAAAAAGAAAAGCTGATTATCAGTGGGAAAGTTCAAGAAGGCTTCAGAAATTTGCATGAAATAGAGTTCAGTGCTAATAGCCAATACAATGTTAAAAAGGCCTTGAAGGCATTTCAGAGACTTTTGCAGCAGCCCTTGCTCTCAGGTCACAGGCCATGAGGCCTGGGAGAAAAGAATGGTTTCCTTCTCCAGCTCCATGGCCCCGCTGCTGTGTCCATCCTCAGGACACTGCTTGCTGCATCCCTGCAGCTCCAGCTCCAGTGCCAGCCATGACTGAAAGACGCACAGTTACAGATTGGGTCACTGCTTCAGAGGGTACAAGCTGCAAGCCTTGGTGGCTTCCACATTGTGTTAAGCCAGCAGGTGCACAGAACACAAGACTGGAGGCTGGAGATCCTTCATCTAGACTCTAGAGTATATATGGAAAAACCTGGGTGTCCAGGTTGAAACTTTTCCAAGAGGAAGAACCTCATGGGAATCCTTTACTAGGGCAATACAGAAGGAACATACAGGGTTGTTACCCCACACAGGGAGGCACCATTCTGCAAACACCAGATCCATAGACTCACTAACAGCTTGCACCCTCAGTGTGGAAAAGCTACAGGTACTCAACACCAGCCCAGCCCATGAGGGCAACTGTGGGGGTTAGACCCTGCAAAGCCTCAGGTGCAGACCTGCCCAAGTACTTGGGAGCCCAGACCTCACACTCTTGTGCTCTGGATGTGGGATCTGGATTCACAAAAGATGATTTGGAGCTGTTGGGTTCAATGATTAGTCTGCTGAGTTTTTGACTTGCATGGGGTCTATAAGTCCTATCTGTGTCTTGGGCTTCTTTCTGGCAAATTTCTTCCTTTTGGCTGGGAATGCTTACCCAACACCTGTA
>NW_022324194.1:0-1015 GCF_002776525.5 Piliocolobus tephrosceles
CTAACCCCCACAGTTGCCCTCATGGGCTGGGCTGGTGTTGAGTACCTGTAGCTTTTCCACACTGAGCTTTTCCACACTGTAACAGCTTCCACACTGCAAGCTGTTAGTGAGTCTATGGATCCGGTGTTTGCAGAATGGTGCCTCCCTGTGTGGGGGTAACAACCCTATATGTTCCTTCTGTATTGCCCTAGTAAAGGATTCCTATGAGGCTCTTCTTCTTGGAAAAGTTTAAACCCAGACACCCAGGTTTTTCCATACATACTCTGGAGTCTAGATGAAGGATCTCCAGCCTCCAGTCTTGTGCTCTGTGCACCTGCTGTCTTAACACAATGTGGAAGCCACCAAGGCTTGCAGCTTGTACCCTCTGAAGCAGGACCCAATCTGTACCTGTGCGTCTTTCAGTCATGGCTGGAGCTGGAGCTGGAGCTGCAGGGATGCAGGCAGCAGTGTCCTGAGGATGGACACAGCAGCGGGGCCATGGAGCTGGAGAAGGAAACCATTCTTTTCTCCCAGGCCTCATGGCCTGTGACCTGAGAGTAAGGGCTGCTGCAAAAGTCTCTGAAATGCCTTCAAGGCCTTTTTAACATTGTTTTGGCTATTAGCACTGAACTCCATTTCATGCAAATTTCTGAAGCCTTCTTGAACTTTCCAACTGATAATCAACTTTTCCAGCCTGCAAATTTTCCAAACTTTTAAGTTCTCATTCTCATTTAAATATAAGTTTCACTTTTAGGTCATTTCTTTGGTCACATATAAGACCACAGGCTGGTCGACACAGACAGGACACCTCTTGAGCTTTGCTGCCTAAAAGTTCATTCCACCAGATACACTCTAAATTATCACCCTCAAGTTCAAAGTTTCACAGGTCTCCAGGTTAGGGGCATTGTGCAGTGATGTCCTTTGCTAAGGCAAAACAAAAGTAACCTTGGCTCCTGGTCCCAGCAAGCTCCTCATTTTCATGTGAGACCTTCTAAGCCTGCCCATCACTGTCTATCCTTCTGTCAGCTTTTTAAGT
>NW_022324195.1:0-1015 GCF_002776525.5 Piliocolobus tephrosceles
ACTTAAAAAGCTGACAGAAGGATAGACAGTGATGGGCAGGCTTAGAAGGTCTCACATGAAAATGAGGAGCTTGCTGGGACCAGGAGCCAAGGTTACTTTTGTTTTGCCTTAGCAAAGGACATCACTGCACAATGCCCCTAACCTGGAGACCTGTGAAACTTTGAACTTGAGGGTGATAATTTAGAGTGTATCTGGTGGAATGAACTTTTAGGCAGCAAAGCTCAAGAGGTGTCCTGTCTGTGTCGACCAGCCTGTGGTCTTATATGTGACCAAAGAAATGACCTAAAAGTGAAACTTATATTTAAATGAGAATGAGAACTTAAAAGTTTGGAAAATTTGCAGGCTGGAAAAGTTGATTATCAGTTGGAAAGTTCAAGAAGGCTTCAGAAATTTGCATGAAATGGAGTTCAGTGCTAATAGCCAAAACAATGTTAAAAAGGCCTTGAAGGCATTTCAGAGACTTTTGCAGCAGCCCTTACTCTCAGGTCACAGGCCATGAGGCCTGGGAGAAAAGAATGGTTTCCTTCTCCAGCTCCATGGCCCCGCTGCTGTGTCCATCCTCAGGACACTGCTGCCTGCATCCCTGCAGCTCCAGCTCCAGCTCCAGCCATGACTGAAAGACGCACAGGTACAGATTGGGTCCTGCTTCAGAGGGTACAAGCTGCAAGCCTTGGTGGCTTCCACATTGTGTTAAGACAGCAGGTGCACAGAGCACAAGACTGGAGGCTGGAGATCCTTCATCTAGACTCCAGAGTATGTATGGAAAAACCTGGGTGTCTGGGTTTAAACTTTTCCAAGAAGAAGAGCCTCATAGGAATCCTTTACTAGGGCAATACAGAAGGAACATATAGGGTTGTTACCCCCACACAGGGAGGCACCATTCTGCAAACACCGGATCCATAGACTCACTAACAGCTTGCAGTGTGGAAGCTGTTACAGTGTGGAAAAGCTCAGTGTGGAAAAGCTACAGGTACTCAACACCAGCCCAGCCCATGAGGGCAACTGTGGGGGTTAG
>NW_022324196.1:0-2127 GCF_002776525.5 Piliocolobus tephrosceles
GTAATATAATTAAAGTTCTAACTATGGGAGATGAATAAATATATGTAACACAAAGCAGTTTCACAGAAATCTTCTTTCCAGTTTTTGTGTGAGGATATTTCCTTTTCCACCATAGCCTTCCCTATACTCCCACATTTCTGTTTTGTAGCTTTTTCTCCAAAAGAGATTCCGGAATGCTCTAGGAGAAGAAAGGTATATTTCTGTGAGTGGAATCACAAAGCAGCACCTCAGAAACATTCTCTCCAGTTTCTATCTGATGACTTTTCCTTGCTTACCGTAAGCCTCAAAGCCCTTCAGAATATCCCTTCGCAGATTAAACAAAAACAGTATTATGATACCATTCAATGAAAAGAGAAGCTTAACTGTGCCAGCGGAATTCACGTGGCACAGAGCAGTTTCACAAAAAGCTTCCTTCTGGTTTCTCTCTGAGGTTATTTCCTTTTCAGGATATTCTAAAGAGCCTTTCCCAATGTCCTTTCTCAGATTCCACAGAAACAGTGATTCCAAACTACTCAATCCAAAGAATGATTTATCTCCATGAGATGAATACAAATATCACAAAAGAGTTGCACAGAAAGTTAGTCACCGATTTTCGGTGGAAGACATTTCCTTGCCTCACACAGGCCTCCTGCCGCCACTTAGTATCCCTTCGCAGAACCCTCAAAGACCGACTTTCAAACTGGCAAATGAAGAGTAAGCTTTAAAACTGTGAAAAGAATGGATATGTCAGAGAGCAGTTTACTCCATTGCTCCTTTCTGTTTTTATTTGGACGACATTTCACTTTTTGCCATAGTCTTCAATGTGCTGCGAATATCACTCTTTTGGTTTTACAGGAACAGTGTTCAAACTGTGCCTCATGAGAAGAAAGTTATAACTCCCTAAGTGGAATGCACTCGACAGCAAGCAGTTTCTGAGATAGCTTCTCTCCAGTTTTAATCTGACTATATTTCCTCTTTCACCATTGGCCCGAATGTGATCCGAAATATCCTGTCGCGGATTCATCCATGAGGGAGTTTCCAAGGTGCAAAATATAAAGAAGGCTTCATTTATGTGAAATGAATAAACATACTAGAAAGCAGATTCAGAGAAAGCTTCTTTACCGTTTCTATCTGAAGATATTTCCTTTTTCACCATATTCCTGCGTGTGCTCCTGAAGGGCCCTGCGTGGATCCGTTCATGACAGTTTCCAAGCTGTGTAATGTAAAAAAAAGCTTTATCTATGTGAGATGATTACAGTTATCACAGTGTAGTTTCCTAGAAAGCTTCTTTCCAGTTTTGGTCTCAGGCTATTTCCCTTTTAACCATCGGCATCAACATGCTCCGGAATATCACTAGGTACCTGTTTCTCCAAAAGGGTTTCCCCAAAGCTGTATGAGAAGAGAGGTATAACACTGTGACTGGAATGCAAATGACAAAAAGCAATTCCTCGGAAAGCTTCTCTCCAGTTTTGGTCTGAACATATTTCCTTTTTCACCGTTAGGCTCAATGTGCTCCCGAATATCCCATCACACGTTAAACATACACAAGGCTAGAAAAATGCTCAATGAAAACAGAGGCTTATCTGAGTGAGAGGAATTAAGACGACACAGAGCAGTTTCTCAGAAAGCTTCCGTCTACATTTTACCTGAGGATATTTCTTTCTCCATATTCTAAGGATCTTTCCCAAATGCCCTTCCTCAGATTCCACCAAAACGGTGATTTCAAGCTAATCAATACGAAGAACGATTTAACCCTAGGAGATGAGCACACACATCACAAAGCAGTGACTCAGAACGTTTCTCTGCAGGTTTCATCAGAAGACGATTCCTCACTCACCACAAGCCTCCGGGGGTCAATACTTATCCCTTCACAGATTCTTCAAAGACAGAGTTTCGAAACTGGGCAACATAGAGTAAACATTAACTCTGTGAAGTGAACGCACATATCGGAGCACAGATTATTGGAACGCTTCTTCCTCGATTTTATTTCTGTATATTTCACTATTAGCCACAGTCCTCAAAGCGTTCTGAAATATCACATTTTCCGTTTCGCAGGAACAGTGTTCAAACACTGCCTTGTGAGAAAAGAGGTAAAACTCCGTGAGTGGAATGCATAAATCACAAAGTAGTTTCTCAGAATGCTTCTCT
>NW_022324197.1:0-1676 GCF_002776525.5 Piliocolobus tephrosceles
TTCCCGAAAATCAGTGCCACCAAACTGTCCAAGAAAGGGATCATGTAAACTGTGAGATAAATTAACACATCAGAAAGCATTTCCTCAGAAAGCTTCTTCTAGATTTCATATGAGGATATTTCCTTTGTCACCAAGAGCCCAAGTCTTTACCAAATATCCCTTTTCAGATTCCACAATAACAATGTTAGGAAACTGCAACATGGAAAGAAAGGTGTAACTTTATGAAGTGAATTCACACATCACAATGAAGTTTCTCGGAAAGCTTTTTTCAGGTTTTTATCTGAGGCTATTTCCTTTTTCACCATACGCTTCATTGTGATCCAAAGTATCCCTTCTCAGGTTGTCCAAAAACAGTGCTACAAAACTGCTGCATGAAAAGAATCGTGTAACTCTGTGAGAGGAATTCACAAATCACAGAGCAGTTTCTCAGAAAGTTTCTTTGTAGTTTTTGTCTGAGGATATGTTCTTTGTCGCCATAAGCTTCAATGCCCTCTGAAATATCCCATTGCAGATTCCATGAAAACAGGGTTAAGAAACACCTCAGTGAAAAGTACAGTGTAACTCTATGAGATGAATTCACACATGACAGAGCAGTTTCTCAGAGAGCTTCTTTCTAGTTTTTATCTGAAGATAATTCCTTTGTCACCATAGGCTTCAAAATGATCCAAAATATTCCTTCTCAGATTCCCTAAGAGCAGGGCTACCAAACTGCTCAATGAAAAGAATTGTGTAACTCTGTGAGGTGAATTCACACATCACAATGCAGTTTCTCAGAATGTTTCTTCCTAGTTTTTATCTGAGGATATTTTCTTTGTCACCATAGGCTCCCATGTGATCCAAAATGTCCCTCCTCACATTCCCCAGAAACAGTGCTACAAAACTGATCCATGAGAAGACTCGTGTAACTCTGTGAGAAGAATTGACAAATCACAAAGTAGTTTCTCAGAAAGCTTCATTCTTCTCGGTGTTTAAGGATATTTATTTTGTCACCATAAGCTTCAATGCACCCTGAAATATCCCATTGCAGATTGCACGAAAACAGTTTTAGCAAACTGCTCAATGAAAAGAACAGTGTAATTCTGTGAGATGAACTGAAATCTCACAAAGCAGTTTCTCAAAAATCTTCTCCATAGTTTTTATCTGAGGATATTTTCTTTTTCACCGTAGGCCTCAATGCACTTCCATATATCCCTTTGCATATTCCACTAAAACAGTGTTATCAAACAGCTCAATGAAAAGAATGGTGTAACCCTGTGAGATGAATTCACACATCACAAAGCAGTTTCTCAGAAAGCTTCCTTCTGGTTTTTATCTGAGGATACTTCCTATTTCACTATAGACCTCAATACGCTCCCAAGTATTCTTTTGCAGATATTACAAAAATAGTGTTAGCAAACTGCTCCATGGAAAGAAAGGTGTAACTCTGTGAGACGAATTCAAACGTCACAAAGAACTTTCTCCGAAACCTTATTTCCAGTTGTTATCTGAGGATATTTCCTTTTTCACCATACACCTCAACGCTTTCCAAAATATCCCTTTGCAGATTCCAAGAAAACAGTGTGAGTAACTGCTCCATGAAAAGTAAGGTGTAACTACGTGAGATGAATTCACACATCACAAAGAAGTTTCTCAGAAAACTTCTTTCTAGTTTTTATCTGAGGATATTTCCTTTGTCA
>NW_022324197.1:1686-46907 GCF_002776525.5 Piliocolobus tephrosceles
CAGTGCTATCAAACTGGCCCATGAAAAGAATTGTGTAACTCTGTGAGAAGAATTCACGAATCACCAAGTAGTTTCTCAGAAAACTTCTTTTGTCTGAGGATATTTCCTTTGTCACCATAAGCTTCAATGTGATCTGAAATATCCCATAGCACATTCCATGAAAACAGTGCTAGCAACCTGCTCAATGATTTGAACAGTGTAAATTTGAGAGATGACACATCATGAAGAAGTATCTCAGAAACCTTTCCAGTTTTTTTCTGAGAATATTTCCTTTGTCACCACAGGCTTCAATGAAATTCAAAGTACACCTTCTCTGATACCCCAAAAAGAGTTCTACCAAACTTATCCATGGAAAGAATCATGAAATTCTGTGAGAAGAATTCACAAATCAAAAAGTGGTTTCTCAGAAAAAAAGCTTCTTTCCAGTTTTTATCTGAGGATATCTCCTTTGTCACCATAAGCTTCAATGTGCCCCAAAATATCCCCGTGCAGATTCCAAGAAAATAGTGTGAGCAAACTGCTCAATGAAAAGAACAGTGTAACTGTGTGAGATGAATTATCACATCACAAAGTAATTTCTCAGGTTTCTTTCCAGTTTTTATCTGAGGATATTTCCATTATCACTATAGGTCTCAATGCACTCCCAAATATCCCTTTGCAGATTCCACAAAAAGAGTGTGAGTAAACCTCTCCATGAAAAGAAAGATTTTACTCTGTGAGATGTATTCACACATCATAAGAAGTTTCTCAGAAAGCTCGTTTCCAGTTTTTTACTAAGGATATTTATTTTGTCACCATAGATTTGAATGCTATCCAAAGTATTCCTTCTCAGATTCCCCAAAAACAGAGAAACCAAACTGTTCCACGAAAAGAATGCCAAGTCTCTGAGAAGAATTCACAAATCACAAAACAGTTTCTTAGAAAGCTTCCTTTTAGTTATTAGCTGAGGATAATTCCTTTGTCACCACAAGCTACAATGTGTTCTGAAATATCCCAGTGAAGATTCCAAGAAAACAGTGTTAGCAAAGTGCTCAATATAAAGAACAGTGTAACTTTGAGAGATGAATTCACACACCACAAAGCAGTTTCCCAGAAAGCTTATTTCTGGTTTATATCTGAGGATATTTCCTTTTTCAACATAGGCCTCAATGTGCTTCCAAATATCCCTTTGCCGATTCCACAAAAACAGAGTTAGCAAACTACTTCGTGGAAAGAAACGTGTAACACTGTGAGATGAAAGGACATGTCACAAGGAAGTTTCTCAGAAAGCTTCTTTCTAGTTTTTATCTCAGGATATTTCCTTTGTCACCATAGGCTTCAATGTGATCCAAAATATCCCTTTTGAGATTCCCCAAAAACAGTGCTACCAAACTACTCCAAGAAAGGTAAGGGGTACCTGTGTGAGATGAACTGAAAAATCAAATAGCAGTTTCTCAGAAAACTTGTTTTAGTTTTTTATCTGAGGATATGTTCTTTTTCACCATATGCTTCAATGCGCTCCCAAATATCCTACTGCAGATTCCATGACAAAAGTGTTATCAAACAGATCAATGAAAAGAACAGTGTAACACTTTGAAGTGAATTCCCACATCACAAAGCAGTTTCTCATAAAGATTCATTCTAGTTTTTATCTGAGGATATTTAGTTCTTCACCATAGGCATCAAGGAGCTCCCAAATATCCCTTTACAGATTTCACGAAAACACCGTGACCAAATGGCTTCAGGAAAAGAAACGTGTAACTCTGTGAGGTGAATTCATGCATTACAAAGAACTTTCTCAGAAAGTTCTTTTTTATCTGAGGATATTTACTTTGTCATCATAGGCTTCAATGTGATCCAAAATATCCCTTCTCAGATTCCCCTAAAAGCAATGCCACCAAACTGCTCCAAGAAAGGAATCTTGTAACACTGTGAGATGAATAGACACATCAGAAAGTGTTACCTTAGAAAGCTTTTTCTAGTTTTTATATGAGGATAGTTCCTTTGTCACCAAAATCTTCAATGTGCTCTGAAATATCCCTTTGTAGATTCCACGAAAACAGTGTTCCCAAACTGTTCAATCAGAAGCACAGTGTAACTCGTTGAGATTAATTAACACATCAGAGAGCCATTTCTCAGAAAACCTCTTTCTAGTTTTTAATCTGAAGATATTTCCTTTTTCTCTTTAGGCCTCAATGCACTCTCAAATATCCCTTTTCAGATTCCATGATAGCAGTGGTAGCGAACTGTAACATGGAAAGAAAGGTGTAACTTTATGAAGTGAATTAACACATCACAAAGAAGTTTCTCAGAAAGCTTCTCTCTAGTTTTTATCTGAGGATATATCCTTTGTCAGCATATGCTTCAAAACATCCAAAATACCCCTCTCAGATTCCCCTGAAACAGTGCTACCAAACTGATCCAGGAAAAGAAGGGTGTAACTCTGTGAGATGAATTCAAAAATCACCTAGTGGATTCTCAGGAAGTTTCTTTCTAGTTTTTGTCTGAGAATATTTCCCTTGTCACCATAAGCTTCAATGCACTCCAAAATATCCTATTGCAGACACCAAGGAAACAGTATTAGCAAACTGCTCAATGAAAAGAACAGTGTAACTCTGTGAGATCAATTCACAAATCACAAACATTCCATCAGAATGCTTCTTTTTGGTTTTTGTCACAGGATGTTTCCTTTGTTACCATAGATTCAATGAGCTTCCAAATATACTGTTGCAGTTTCCAGGAAGAGAGTGTTATCAAACAGCTCAATGAAAAGAACCATGTACATTTGTGAGATGAATTAACACATCACAAAGAATTTTCTCAGAAAGCTTCTTTCCAGTTTTTATCTGAGGATATTTCCTTTGTTACCATAGGTTTCCATGCGATCACGAATTTCCCTTCTCAGATTCCCCAAAAACAGGGTTACCAAACTGATCCATGAAAACAATCGTGTAACTCTATGAGATGAATTCACAAATCACAAAGCAGTTTCTAAGAAAGATTCTTTCCAGCTTTTATCTGAGGATATTTCCTTTGTCACTATAGGCTTCAATGCCCTCCCAAATATCCTATTGCAGATTCCATGAAAGCAGTGTTATCAAACTGTTCAATGAAAAGTACAGTGTTACTCTTTGAGATGAATTCACACATCACATAGCAGTTTATCAGAAAGCACCTTTCTCATTTTTATCTGAGGGTGTTTCCATTTTTACCATAGGCCTCAAAGCACTATCAAATATCCCTTTGCATATTCCATGACAACAGTGTTAGCAAACTGCACCATGAAAAGAAAGGTGTAACTCTGTGAGATGAATTCACACATCACAAAGGACTTTCTCAGAAAACTTCTTTCTCATTTTTATCTGAGGATATTCCCTTTGTCACCATAAGCTTCAATGCACTCTGAAATATCTGATTGCAGATTCCAAGAAAACAGTGTTAGCAAACTGCTCAATGAAAACAATATTGTAGCTCTATGAGATGAATTCACACATCACAAAGCAATTTCTCAGAAATCTTCTTTCTAGTTTTTATATGACGATGTTTCCTTTTTCACCATAGGACCCAAAGCACTACGAAATATCCCTTTCCAGATTCCACAAAAGCAGTGTTAGCATGGTGCTCCATTAACAGACACGTGTAACTCTGTGAGATGAATTCACACATCACAAAGAAGTTTCTCAATATGCTTCTTTCTAGTATTGATCTGAAGATATTTCCTTTGTCATCGTAGGATACAAACGATTGATAATATCCCTTCTCTGATTCCCCAAAAACGGTGCTAGCAAACTGATACATGAAAAGAATGCTGAAACTCTGTGAGATGAATTATCCCATCACAAAGTGGTTTCTCAGAATGAATTCTTCCAGTTTTTTATGAGAATATTTCCTTTGTCACCATAAACTCCAAAGTGCTCCAAAATATTCCATTGCAGATTCCAGGAAAACAGTGCTAGCAAACTCCTCAATGAAAAAACAGTATAGCTCTGTGAGTTGAAATCACACATCACAAAGTAGTTTCTCAGAAAATTTCTTTCTAGTTTTTGTCTGAGGATATATCCTTTTCACCACAGGCCTCCCTGCACTCGCACATATCCCTTTGCAGATTCCACAAAAATAGTGTTAGCAAGGTTCTCCATGAAAAGAAAGGTGTAAACCTGTGAGATGAATTCACACATCACAAAGCAGTTTCTCAGAAAGCTTCCTTTAGGTTTTTGTCTGAGGATATTTTCTTTATCACTGTATTCTTCACTTGGCTCCCAAGTATCCTATTGCAGATTCCACGAAAAGAGTTTCACTAACTGCTGCAAGAAAAGAATTGTGCTACTCTGTGAGATGAATACACACATCACAAAGCAGCTTCTCAGAAAGCTTCTCTCTATTTGTTATTTGAGGATATTTCCTTTGTCACCATAGGCTTCAATGTGATCCAAAATATCCCTTCACAGATTCCCCAAAAACAATGTTACCCAACTGCTCCATGAAAAGAATCATGTAACTCGGTAAAATAAATTCAAAAGTCAGAAAGAGATTTCTCAGAAAGCTTCTTTCTAGGTTTTCTCTGAGGTTATTTCCTTTTTCACCACAGGCTTCAATTTGCTCGTGAATATCCCATTGAAGAATCCACAAAAATAGGGTTAGCAAACTGCTCCATGAGAAGAAAGGTGTAAATCGGTGAGATTCATTCACACATCACAAAGCAGGTTCTCAGAAAGATTCTTTCTAGTTTTTTATCTGAGGATATTTCCTTTTTCACCACAGACCTCAACTTGCTCCCAAATATCCCTTTGTAGATTCCACAAAAACAGTGGTAGCAAACTGCTTCATGAAAAGAAAAGTGTTTCTATGTGAGATGAATACACACATGACAAAGAAGTTTCTCAGAAAGCTGCTTTCTAGTTTCTATCTGAGGATATTTCCTTTGTCACCATAGGCTTCAAAGTGATCCAAAATATCCCTTCTCAAATTACCCAAAAAGAGTGCTAACAAACTGCTCCATGAAAAGAGAGGTGTAACACTACGGGATGAATTCACAAATCAAAAAGCAGTTTCTCAGAAAGCTTTTTACTAGTTTTTGTTGAGGATATTTCCTTCGTCACCATACGCTTCTATGAACTCCTAAATATCCTGTAGCACATTACAAGAAAACAGTGTTAGCAAACAGCTAAATGAAAAGAACAGTGTTACTCTGTGAAACGAATTCACACATCAAAAAGCAGTTACTCAGACAGTTCGTTTTGGTTTCTATCTGAGGATATTTCCTTTGTCACCATAGGCTTCAAAGCAATCCAAAATATCCCTTCTCAGATTCCCGAAAAACAGTGCTACAAAACTGATCCATGAAAATAATTGTGTAGCTCAGCTAGGTGAATTAACACATCACATTATGGTTTCTCAGAAAGCTTCTTTCTAGTTTTTATCTAATGGTATTTCCTTAGGCACCATAAGCTTAAAATCCTCTCCAAAATATTCCATTGCAGATTCCAAGAAAACAGGGTTAGCAAACCACTCAATGAAAAGAACAGAGTAACTCTCTGAGACGAATTCACACATCAAAAAGCAGTTTCTCAGAAAGCATCTATCTAGTTTTTATCTGAGGATATTTCCTTTTTCAACATTGGCCTCAATGCGCTCCCCAATATCCCTTTGGAGATTCCTCGAAAACAGTGTTAGCAAACTGCTCCATGGAAAGAAAGTTGTAACACTATGCAATGAATACAAATCACAAAGCAGTCTCTCAGAAGGCTTCTTTTTGGTTTTTTTCTGAGGATATAACCTTTGTCACCATGGGCTTCAATGGGATTGAAAATACCCATTCTGAGATTCCCCAAAACAGTATTACCAAACTGCTCTGTGAATAGAATCCTGTATCTCTGTGAGATGAATTCAGAAATCACAAAGCAGTTCCTCAGAAATCTTCTTTCTAGTTTTTGTATGAGGATATTTCCTTTGTCACCATAAACTTCAATGCGCTCTGAAATACCCCATTGCTGAGTCCATGAAAACAGTGTTGTCAAACTGCTCAATGCAAGGAACGATGTAATGCTGTGAGTTGAATTCACACATCACAAGGCAGTTTCTCAGAAAGCTTCATTCTAGTTTTTATCTGCGTATATATCCTTTTTCACTATAGGTCTCAATGTGCTCCCAAATATTCCTTTGCAAATTCCACGAAAACAGTGTTAGCAACTTGTTCCATGAAAAAGAAATCTGTGACGCTGTGAGGTGAATTCACACATCACAAGGAAGTTTCTCAGAAAGCTTCTTTCTAGTTTTTATCTGATTATATATCCTTTGTCACCATAGACTTCAAAGTGATGTAAAGTATCCCTTCACAGATTGTGCAAAAACAGTGCTGCCAAGCTACTATGAATAGAAAAGTGTATGATTTTCTATGAATAGAGAAGTGTAACTCTCTGAGATGAATTTAAAAATCACAAAGCAGTTTCTCAGAAAGCTTCTTTCTTGTTTTTGTTGGAGGATATTTCCTTTATCACCATAAGTTTCAATGTGCTCCAAAATATCCCATTGCTGATTCGAAGAAAACAGTGTGACCAAACTATTCAATAAAAGGAACAGTGTATATCTGTGAGATGAAGTCAAACATCACAAAGCACTTTCTCAAAAAGCTTCTTTCTAGTTTTTATCTGAGGATATTTTCTTTGTCATCATAGGCTTCAATGCAATAAAAAATAACCCTTCTCAGAATCCCCAAAAACAGTTCTACCAAACTGATCCATGGAAATAAATGTGTAGCTCTGTGAGAATTCGCAAATCACAAAGCAGTTTCTCAGAAAGCTTCTTTCCAGTTTTTGTCTGAGGATATTTCTGTTGTCATCATAGGCTTCAATGCAATCCAAAATCTCCCTTCTGAGATTCCCCAGAAACAGGGCTACCAAACAGGTCCATGAAAAGAATCGTGTAACTCTGGAGGACGAATTCACAAATCACAAAGCAGTTTATCAGGAAGCTTCTTTCTAGTTTTTGTCTGAGGATATTTTCTTTCCACCACTGGCCTCAATGCACTCACGAATATACCTTTGCAGATTCCAGGAAAATAGTGTTAGCAAACTGTTTCATGAAAACAAATATGTATATTTGTGAGATAAATTCACCCATCACAAAGCAGTTTCTCAGAAAGCTTCTTTTTTGATTTTGACTGAGGATATTTCCTTCATCACCATAGGCTTCTATACACTACCAAATATCCCATTGGAGATTCCCCAAAAACATTGCTACCATTTTGATCCGTGAAAAGAATGGTGTAACTCTGTGAAGTGTATTCACACATCACAAAGCTGTTTCTCAGAAAGCTTCTTACTAGTTTTTATCTGAGGATGTTTCCTTTTCCACCATATTCCTCTATGCCCTTCCAAATATACCATTGCAGATTCCATGAAAAAAGTGTTAGCAAACTTCTCAAAGAAAAGAACAATGTTTCTTTGTGACATGAATTTTGACATCACAAAGCAGTTCCTCAACTAGTTTCTTTCTAGTCTTTATCTGAGGATATTTCCATTTTCTCCATAGGCCTCAATGCACTCCTAAATATCCCTTTGCAGATTCCACGAAGTCAGTGTTAGCAAACCACTACAAGAATTTAAAGATGTAACTCTGTGAGATGAATTCACACATCACAAAGCACTTTCTCATAAAACTTCCTTCTAGTTTTTACCTGGGGATATTTCCTTTCTCACCAGAGGCTTCATTGCTATCCAAAATATCTCTTCTCAGATTCCCCAAACACAGTGCTACCTACTCCATGAATAGAATCTAGGAACTTTGTGAGATGAATTCGCAAATCACAAAGCAGTTTCTCAGAAAACTTCTTTCTAGTTTTTTTTGGAGGATATTTCCTTTTTCACCATAGGCCTCAATGCACTCAGGTGTATCCCTTTGCAGATTCCCCAAAAATAGTGTTAGGAAACCACTCCATGAAAAGAAAGGTGGAAATTTGTGAGATGAATTCACACATCACAAAGCAGTTTCTCAGAAAGCTTCTTTTTGGTTTTTGTATGAGGATATTTCCATTGTCACCATATTCTTCAATATGCTCCCAAATATCCTATTGCAGATTCCCAAAAACCAGTGCTACCACACTACTGCATGAAAAGAATTGTTTAGCTCTGTTAAATGAATTCATACATCACAAAGCTGTTTCTCAGTAAGATTCTTACTAGTTTTTATCTGAGGATATTTCCCTTTTCATGATATTCCTCTATGTGTTCCCGAATATCTCAATGCAGATTCCACGAAAAAAGTGTTAGCAAACTACCCAGAGAAAAGAACGGTGTAACTCTCTGAGATGAATTCACACATCAAAAAGCAGTTTCATAGACACGTTATTTTTAGTTTTCATCTGAGGATATTTCCTTTGTCACCAGAGGCTTCAATGTGCTCCAAACTATCCTATTGCAGATTGCATGAAAACGGTGTTATCAAACTGCTCAATGACAAGAACGCTGTGAGATGAATTCACACATCACAAAGCAGTTTCTCAGAAAGCTGCTTTCTAGTTTTCTTCTGAGGATATTTCCTATTTCACATAGGACTCAATGTGCTCCCAAATATTCCTTTGCAGATTCCAGGAAAACAGTGTTTGCCAACTGCTCCATGTAAAGAAAGGTGCAACTCTGTGAGGTGAATTCACACATCACAAAGAACTTTCTCAAAAAGCTTCTTTCTTGTTTTTATCAGAAGATATTTCCTTTGTCACCATAGACTTCAACGCGTTCCAAATTATCCCTTCTGAGATTCCACAAAAACAGTGCTACATAACTGCACCATGAAAAGGATGGTGTAACCCTGTGAGATGAATTCAAACATCACAAAGCAGTTTCTCAGAAATCTTCTTTCTAGTTTATATCTGAGGATAATTCCTTTTTCCTCATAGGTCTCAATGATCTGCGTAATATCCCATTGCGGATACCATGAAAAAAGTGTTAGCTAACTTCTCAATGAAAGGAATGGTGTAACTCTGTGAGATGAATTCCCACATCACAAAGAAGTTTCTCAGAAAGTTTCTTTCTAGATTTTATCTGAAGATATTTCCTTTGTCATCATAGGCTTCAATGCAATACAAATTATCCCTTCTCAGATAACCCAAAAACAGTGCTACCAAACTGCTCCATTGAAAGCACCTCATAACTCTGTGAGGTGTTTTCACAAATCACAAAGCAGTTTGTCAGAAAGACTATTTCTAGTTTATGTCTGAGGATATTTCCGTTTTCACCATTTGCCTCAATGCACTTGTAAGTGTACCTTTGCAGATTCCATGAAAATAGTGCTAGCAAACTGCTCCATTTAAAACAAGGTGTAAATCTGTGAGATGAATTCCTACATTGGAAAGCAGTTTCTCAGAAAGCTTCTTGTTGGTTGTTGACTGAGGATATTTCCTTTGCCACCATGGGCTTTAATGCACTCTCAGATATCCCTTCTCAGACACCACAAGTGTCTCCCAGACACTGGGAACGAAGTTCTCCCAGAACAGAAACATTTAGCTCTATGGGATGAATGAACACATCACAAAAGAGTTTCCATTAAAGTTTCTTTCTAGTTTTTATCTGAGGATATTACCTTTTTCACTGTATTCCTCAATGTGCTCCCGAATATACCATTGCAGATTAAAAGAAAAATGCGTTAGCAAACTTCTCAATGAAAAGGACAGTGTTACTCGGTTAGGTGAATTCAAACATCACAAGGTAGTTTAACAGTAAGCTTCTTTTTGGTTTTTATGTGAGTATATTTCCTTTATCATCATAGTCTTCAATGCGCTCCCAAATATCCCTTTGCAGACACCATGAAAAGAGTTTTAGCAAACTGCTGCAAGAAAAGAAAGTTGTAACTCTGTGAGATGATTTCACACATCAAAAAGAACTTTCTCAGAAAACTTCATTCTAGTTTTTATCAGGGGACATTTTTTTTGTCACCATAGACTTCAAAGCAATAAATAATATCCCTTCTCAGATTCCCCAAAAACAGTGCTACCAAACTGATCCATGAAAGAAATAGTGTTACTCTGTGTGATGAATTAACACATTGCAAAGCAGTTTCTTAGAAACCTTCTTTCTAGTTTTTATGTGAGGATATTTACCTTGTCACTATAAACTTCAAAGTGTTCCAAAATATCCCATTACAGATATCATGAAAATAGTGTTAGGAAACTTCTCAATGAAAAGAACAGTGTATTCCTGTAAGATGAATTCACACATCACAAAGCAGTTTCTCAGAAAGCTTCTTTCTAGTTTCTATCGGGGGTTATTTCCTTTTTCACTATAAGCTTCAATGAGCTCCCAAATATCCCTTTGCAGACTCCACGAAAACAGTGTCAGCAAAGCAAAGGGCTCAAGGAAATGAAAGGTGTACCTCTGTGAGGTGCATTCACACATCACAAAGAACTTTCTCAGAAAGCTTCTTTCTAGTTTTTATCTGAGAATATTTCCTTTGTCACCATTGTCCTCAATGCGATGTAAAATATAACTTCTGAGATTCCCCAAAAACAGTGCTACCAAACTGCTCCATGAAAAGAATCCTGCAACTCTGTGAGATGAATTCACAAATCACAAATCAGTTCCTTTGTCACCATAGGCTTCAATGCTCACCAAATTATCTTATTGTAGATTACATGAGAACAATGTTATCAGATTGCTCAATGAAAATAATGGTATAATTCTGTAAGATGAATTCACACATCACAAAGAAGTTTCTCAGAATGTTTCTTTCTGGTTTTTTTCTGAGGATATTTCGTTTTTCAGTATTAGCCTCACTGCGCTCCCAAATATCCTTTTGCAGATTCCATGAAAACTGTGTTAGCAAACTGCTCCATGAAAAGAAAGGTGTAACTCTGTGATATGGATTCACACATAACAAAGAAATATCTCAGAAATCTTCTTTGTAATTTTTATCTGAGGATATTTCCTTTGTAACCACAGGCTTCTATGCAATTTAAAATATCCCTTCTCAGATTCCCCAAAAACAGTGCTACCAAACTGCTCCATGAAAAGAATGGTGAGATGAATTCATACAACACAAAGCAGTTTCTCAGAAAGCTTCTTTCTAGTTTTTTTCTGAGGATATTTGCTTTATCACCATAGTCCTCAACTCGCTACAAAATGTCCCTGTGTAGGTTCCACAAAAACAGTTAGCTAACTTCTCAGTGAAAAATAAGATGTAACTCCATAAGATAAATTCCCACATCATGAACAATTTCCTCAGAAAGCTTATTTCTAGTTTTTATTTGAGAATGTTTCATTTCCCAACATAGGCTTCATGTGCTCCCAAATATCTCTTCTCAGACAGCACAAAAACAGTGATGTCAAACTGCTCCCTCAACAGAAGACTTTAGCTCTATGAGATGAATGCACATATCACAAAGGAGTTTCTCAGAAAGCTTGTCTCCTGTTTTGTCTGAAGACATTTCCTTTTTCACAATTGGACTCTATGCACTCCCAAATATCCCTTTGACGATTCCACAAAAACAGTATTACCAAACTGTTCAATGAAAAGAAAAGTGTAACTCTGTGAGATGAATTCACCCATCACAAAGCAGCTTCTCAAAAAGCTTCTTTCCAGATTAAATCTGAGGATATTTCCTTTTTCATCATAGGCTTCAGTGTTCTCAAAATTAACTCCTCTCAGATACCATAAAAACAGTGATGCCAAACTGCTTAATCAACAAAAACGTTAAATTCTTTGAGATGAATTCTCACATCACAAAACCGTTTCTTGAAACACTTCTTTCTAGTTTTTATCTGAAGTTATTTCCATTTTCACCATAGGCCTCTGGGAGTTCCAGAATATCCCTTTGCAGATTCCATAAAAACAATGCTACCAACCTGCTAAAAGAAAACAGAGGTGTAACTCTGCATGATGAATTCATCCATCCCAAAGAAATTTTTCAGAAAGTTTCTAGTTTTCTTCTCAAGATATGTCCTTTTTCATTTGCTTCCATGCTCTCCTAAGTATCCCTTCTCAGACACCACCAAAACTGTGATGCCAAACTGCTCTCTCAATAGAAAACTTTACCTCTATGAGGAGAATGCGCACATCACAAAGGAGTTATCAGAAATTTTCTCTTCAGATTTTATCTGAAGATAATTCCTTCTTCAACATTGGACTCTCTCCGCTTCTGAAAATCCCTTTGCATATTCCACAAAAACGGTGCTACCAAACTGCTCAATGAATTTGATGATTTATCTCTGTGAGATGAATAGTAACATCAGAATGCAGTTTCTCAGAAACCTTCTTCCAAGTTTTTATCTGAGGATATTTCGTTTTCCACCATAGGCCTCAATGGTCTCCCAAATATCCCTTTGCAGATTCCATGAAAATAGTGTTAGCAAACTGTTCCATGAGAATAAAAGTGTAACTCTGTGAGATGAATTCACAAATCACAAAGAACTTTCTCAGAAAGCTTCTTTCAAGTTTTTACTGAATATCTTTCCTTTGTCAACCTAGTCTTCAATGGGATACAAAATATCCCTTCTCAGATACCAAAAAAACAGTGCTACCAAACAGCTCCATGAAAAGAATGGTTTAACACTGTAAGATGAATTTACATATCCCAAAGCTGCTTCTCAGAATGTTTCTTTCTAGTTTTCATCTGAGGATATTTCCATTTTCACCATATTCCTCAATACACTTATGAATATCCAATTGCAGATTAATCAAAAAAAGTGTTAGCAAATTTCTCAATGAAAAGAACTTTGTAACTCCATGAGATGATTTCACACATAACAAAGCAGTTTCACAGTAAGTTTTTTTTTGGTTTTTACCTGAGGATATTTCCGTTATCAACAGAGACTTCAATGTGCTACCAAATATCCTATTGCAGATTCCAGGAAAAACAGTGTTAGCAAACTACTGAAGGAAAAGAACAATGTAACTCTGTTAGGTGAATTCAGACATTACAAAGCACTTTTTCAGAAAGCTTATTTCTAGTTTTTTATCTGAGAATATTTCCTTATTTGCTATAGACCTCAATGTGCTCCCAAATATTCCTTTGCAGATCCCATGAAAACAGTGTTAGCAAACTGCTTCATTAAAAGAAAGGTGTAACTCTGTGAGATGAATACACACATCCCAAACAACTTCTTCAGAAGGCTTCCTTCTATTTTTCATCTGTGGATATTTCCTTTTCCACCATAGACTTCAGGTGCTCCCAAATATCCTTTCTCAGACACCACAAAAACAGTGATAGCTTTTAACTGAAGATATTTCCTTTTTTCCATTGGACCCTATGCACCGCCAAATATGCCTTTGCAGATTCCACAAAAACTGTGTTACCAAACTGCTCCATGAAAAGAAACGGGTAACTCTGGGAGATAAATTCGAACATCATGAAGAAGTTTCTCAGAAAGCTTCTTTCTAGTTTTTATCTGAGGATATTTCCTTTGACACCATAGGCTTCAACTCGCTCTGAAATATCAGATTGCAGAATCCAAGAAAACAGTGTAAGCAAACTGCTCAATGCAAACAACAGTGTAACTCTGTGAGATGAATTCACCCATCACAAAGCAGTTTATCAGAAAGCTTATTTCTAGTTTTTAACTGAGGATATTTCCTTTTTGTATTTAGGCCTCAAGGCACTCCTAAATATCCCTTGCAGATTCCAGGAAAACAGTGTTAGAAAACTTAAAAGTGTAACTTTGTGAGATGAATTCACACATCCAAAAGAAGTTTCTCAGGAAGCTTCTTTCTGGTTTTTTACTGAGGGTATTTCGTTTGTAACCAGAGGCTTCAATGCAATCCAAAATATGCCTTCTCAGATTCACCAAAAATAGTGCTATGAAACTGCTCCATGAAATAAAGGTGTAATTCTGTGACATGAATTCACAAATCACAAAAGAGTTTCTCAGAAATCTTCTTTGTAACTTTTATCTGAAGATAGTTCCTTTGTCACAATAGGCTTCAACGTGCTCCACAATATCCCTTCTCAGATTCCCCAAAAACAGTGCTACCAATCTGATCCATGAAAAGAATTGTATAACTCTATGAGATGAATACACAGAACACAAAGCAGTTTCTCAGAAAGTTTCTTTTTGGTTTTTGTCTGAGGATATTGTCTTTGTCACCATAGTCTTCAATGGAATCCAAAATATCCTATTGCAAATTCCACGAAAACAGTGTTAGAAAACTGCTCCAAGAAAAGAATAGTGTAACTCTGTGAGATGAATTCACACATCACACACAATTTCCTCATAAAGCTTCTTTCTATTTTTTATCTGAGGTTATTTCCTTTGTCACCAAAGTCTATAATGCAACCCAAAATATTCCTTCTCAGACTCCCCAAAACAGTGTTGCCAAACTGTTCCATGAAAAGAATGGTGTAACTCTGTGAGATGAATTCACATATCACAAAGATGTTTCTCAGAAAACTTCTTTCTAGTTTTTCTCTGAGGATATTTTCTTTTTCACAATAGGCCTCAATGCACTCCCAAATATCCATTTGCAAATTACATGAAAACGGTGTTAATGAACTCTTCCATGAAGAAACTCATGTAACTCTGTGAAATAAATTCACGCATCACAGGGAAGTTTCTCAGAAATTTCTTTCTAGTTTTTATCTGAGGATAATTCTTTGTCACCCCAGGCTTCAACGTGATTCAAAATATCCCTTCTGACATTAGCCAAAAACAGTGCTACCAATCTGCTCCATGAAAAGAAAGGTGTAAATTTGTTGGACGAATTCACACATTGCAAAGCAGTTTCTCAGAAAGCTTCTTTTTGGTTTTTGTCTGAGCATATTTCCTTTGTCACCATAAGCTTCAATGTGCTCCAAAATATCCCATTGCAGATTCCAAGGAAACAGTATTAACAAACTGGTCAATCAAAAGAACAGTGTAACTCTGTAAGTTGAATGCACCCATCACAAAGGAATTTCTCAGAAAGCATCTCTCTAATATTTACCTGAAGATATTTCCTTGGACTCTGTGGACTCCTGAATATCCCTTTGAAGATTCCACAAAATCAGTTTTGCAACACTGCTCAATGAAAATAAAGGTGTAACTCTGTGAGATGAATTAACACATCACAAAGCAGTTTCTCAGAAAGCTTCTTTCTAGTTTAAATCTGAGAATATTTCCTTTTTCACCATAAGCTTCAAAGTGCTCCCAAATATCTCCTCTCAGGTAACACAAAAAGAGTGATGCCGAACTGCTAAATCAACAAATAGTTTAAACTCTATGAGATGAATACACACATCCCAAAACCGTTTCCCTAAAAGCATCTCTCCAGCTTCTATCTGAAGTTTTTCCGTTTTCACCGTAGACCTCTAGGAACTCCCGAATATTCCTTTGCAGATTCCACAAAAACAGTGCTAAAAAACTGCTCAAAGGAAACAAAGGTGTAACTCGGTGTGATGAATTCACTCATCACAAAGAAATGCCTTAGAAGACTTCTTTCTAGTTTTTTTCTCAGGATATTTATTTTTCCACCATTGGCATCCATGCAGTCCCAAATGTTGCTTCTAAGACACTACCAAGACAGGACTACCAAACTGATCCATAAAAAGAATCGTGTAACACTGTGAGATGAATTAAAATATGACAAAGCAGTTTCTCAGAAAGCTTCTTTCTAGTTTTTATATGAAGATATTTTCTTTTTCACTGTAGGCCTCAATGTGCTCTGGAATACAACATTGCAGATTCCATGAAAAAGGTGTCAGCAAGCTGCTCCATGAAAAGAGAGGTGTAACTCTGTGAGATGAATTCATACATCACAAAGCAGTTTCTCAGAAAGCTTCTTTCTAGTTTAAATCTGAGGATATTTCCTATGTCACCATAAGCTTCAATTCGATCTGAAATATTCCATTGCAGATTCCAAGAAAACAGTGTCAGCAATCTGCTCAATGAAAAGAACAGTGTAACACTGGGTGATGAATTCACACATCACAAAGCAGTTTTTCAGAAAGCTTCTTTTTGGTTTTTATCTCAGGATATTTCCTTTTGTCACCATAGGCTTCAACGTGCACCCAAATATCCCATTGCAGATTCCACAAAAACTGTGCTATCTAACAGCTCAGTGAAAAGAATGGTGTAACTCTGTGAGATGAAATCACCCATCAAAAAGCAGTTTCTCAGAAAGCTTCTTTCTAGTTTTATCTCAGGATATTTCCTTTTTAACTATAGGCCTCAATAAGCTCCCAAATATCCCTTGGCAGATTCCACAAAAACAATGTATATTCCCTTTTTCACCCTAGCCTCCATGTGCTAGAAAATAGTCTTTTGCAGATTCCACAAAAACAGTGTTAGAAAATAGCTCATGAAAAGAAATGTGTAACTCTGTGATATGAATTCAACCATTCCAAAGATCTTTCTCAGAAACCTACTTTCTAGTTTTTATCTGAGGATATTTCCTTCGTCACCATGGTCTGCAACATGATCCTAAATTTCCCTTCTAAGATTCCCCAAAAACAGTAATACCATCTGCTACATGAAAAGGATCTGGTAACTATGTGAGATGAATTAACACATCACAAAGTAGTTTCTCAGAAAGCTTCTTTCTAGTTTTTATATGAGGGCATTTCCTTTGTCATAATAAGCTTCAATGCACTCTGAAATATCCCATTGCAGATTCCATGAATACAGTGCTATCAAACTGCTCAATTAGTAGAAGAGTGTAACTCTGTGAGATGAATTTACACATTGCAAAGAAATCTCTCAAAAAGCATCTTTCTAGTTTTTATCTGAGAATATTACCTTGTCACCATAAACTTCAATGCAATCCAAAGTGTCCCTTCTCAGATACCCCAAAAACAGAGCTACCGTACTGATCCATGCAAAGAATCATGAAACTCTGTGAGAATTCACAAATCAAAAAGCAGTTTCTCAGAAATTTTCTTTCCAGTTTTTATTTGAGGATATTTACTTTGTTACCATAAGCTTCAATGCGTTCTGAAATATCCTAGTGCAGATTCCAAGAAAATAGTGTTAGCAAACTGCTCAATGAAAAGAACAGGGTGACTTAGTGAAATAAATTCTCACTTTACAAAGCAATTTCTCAGAATATTTCTTTCTAGTTTTTTTCTGGGGATATTTACTTTATTACTCTAGGTCTCAATGCACTCCCAAATACCCCTTTGTGGAATCCACGAAAACAGTGTTAGCAAATTTCTCAATTAAGGGAACAGTGTAATTCTGTGACATTAATTCACACATCACAAAGCAGTTTCTCACAATGCTTCTTTCTAGTTTTTATCTGAAGATATTTCGGTTTTCAGTATAGGCCTCAGTGGGCTCCCAAATATCACTTTGTATATACCACGAAAACTGTGTTAGCGAACTGCTTCATGAAAAAAAGTGTAACTCTGGGAGATGAATTCACACATCACAAAGAAATATCTCAGAAAGCTTTCTAGTTTTTATCTGAGGATATTTCCTTTGTCACCATAAGCTTCAATGATCTCTGAAATATCCCATTCCATATTCCAAGGAAACA
Source organism: Piliocolobus tephrosceles (assembly GCF_002776525.5). NCBI lineage: Eukaryota > Metazoa > Chordata > Mammalia > Primates > Cercopithecidae > Piliocolobus > Piliocolobus tephrosceles. The sequence goes on from NW_022324197.1 coordinate 19,102, forward strand.
GTGTTAGCCAACTGCTCAATGATAGGAATGGAGTTACTCTGTGAAATTAATTCACACATCACAAAGCAGTTTCTCAGAAAACTTCTTTCTAGTTTTTATCTGAGGATATTTCCTTTTTCACTATAGGCTCAATGCATTTTAAAATATCTCTTTGCAGATCCCAGGAACACAGTGATAGCAAGCTACTTCATGAAAAGAAAGGTGTAACTCTGTGAGATGAATTCACCCATCACAAAGAACTTTCTCAGAAAGCTTCGTTCTAGCTATTATCTGAGGATATTTTCTTTTTCACCATAGGCTTGAAAGAGATCCAAATTATTCCTTCTCAGATTCCCCAAAACATTGCTACCAAACTGACCCATTAAAAGAATTGTGTAACTCTGTGAGCTTCTTTTTGGTTTGTATCTGAGGATATTTCCTTTGTTACCATAGGATTCAATGTGCTCCCAAATATCCTATTGCAGTTTCTACAAAAAGAGTGTTATCAAAGAGCTTAATGAAAAAACGGTGTAACTCTGTGAGATAAATTCACACATCACAAAGAACTTTCTCAGAAATATTCTTTGTAGTTTTTATCTGAGGATATTTTCTTTTTCTCTATAGGCCTCAATGCACAACCAAATATCCCTTTACATATTCCATGAAAACAGTGTTAGAAAACTGCTCAATGAAAGGAACACTGAATCGCTGTGAGATGAATTCCCACATCACAAAGCAGTTTCTCAGACGCTGCTTTTTGCTTTTTGTCTTGGATATATCCTTTGTCACCATAGGCTTCAATGCTCTCCCAAATATCCCCTTGCAGATTCCAGGGAAACAGTGTTAGCAAATGTCTCCATGAAAAGAAAGGTTTAGCTCTGTGAGATGAATTCACGCATCACAAATAGCTTTCTCAGAAAGCTTCCTTCTAGATTTTTTCTAAGGATATTTCCTTTGTCACCATAGACTTGAATCCATTCCATAATATCCATTCTTAGATTCCCCAAAAACGTGCTACCAAACTGATCCATGAAAAGAATCGTGTAACTCTGTGAGTTGAATTAACACATCTCCAAGAGGTTTCTCAGAAATTTTTTTTTACTTTTTCTAAGAGGAGATTTCCTATGTCACCATAAGTTTCAATGCACTCAGAAATATCCCAATTCAGGTTAAAAGAAAACAGTGTTAGCAAACTGCTTCATGGAAAGAACAGTGTAACAATGAGATGTATTTGAACATCAAAAAAAAGTTTCTCAGAAAACATCTTTCTAGTTTTCATCTGAAGATATTTCCTTTTGAACCACAGGCCTCAATGTGCTCCCAAATATTGCTTTGCAGATTCGACAAAAACAGTGTTAGCAAACTGATCCATGGAAAGAAAGGTGTAACTCTGTGTGATAAATTCACACATCACAAAGAAGTTTCTGAGAAATATTCTTTCTTGATTTATCTACCTATATTTCCTTTGTCACTGAAGGGTTCAATGTGATCCCAAATATACCTTCACACATTCCCTAAAAACAGGGCTAACACACTGTTGCATGAACAGAAAGGCGTAACTCTGTGAGATGAAATAACGCACCACAAAGCAGTTTCTCAGAAAGCTTGTTTCTAGTTTTTGTCTTAGGATGTTTCCCTTGTCAGTATAAAGTTCAATGCTCTCCAAAATATCCCAATGCAGATTCCAAGAAAAGACTATTAGCAAACTGTTCAAAGAAAAGGACTGTGTAACTCCATGAGATGAATTCAGAAATGACAAGGGAGTATCTCAGAAGGCTTCTTTTTGCTTTTTATCTGAGGATATTTTCTTTGTCACCATTTGCATAAATGAGCTCCAAAATATCCTATTGCAGATTCCACAAAAACAGTGCTACCAAACAGCCCCATGAAAAGTAAGTTGTAACTCTGTGAGATGAATTCACACATCACAAGGAACATTCTCAGAAACATTCTTTCTAGTTGTTATCTGAGGATATTTCCTGTCACCATAGGCTTCAATGTGATCAAAATATTCCCTCTCATATTCCTCAAAGAGAGTGTTACCAAAGTGCTACATGAAAAGAAAGGTGTAACTCTGTTAGATGAATTCACAAATCACAAAGTAGTTTCTCAGAAAGCTTCTTTCTAGTTTTTGTCTGAGGATATTTCCTTTGTCTCCATAAGATTCATTGTGCTCCAGAATATCTCATTGCAGATTCCAAGAAAACTGCGTTAGCAAACTGTTCAATGAAAAGAACAGTGTAATTCTGTGAGATGAATTCACAGGTTTCAAAGCAGTTTTTCAGAAAGCTTCTTTCCGGTTTTTATCTGAGGATACTCCCTTTTACACTATAAGCCTCAATGTGCTCCCAAATATTCCTCTGCAGATTCCATGAAAACAGTGTTCGATAACTGTTTCATGAAAAGAAAGGTGTAACTCTGCAAGATGAATTCAAACGTCAGAAAGAATTTTCTCAGAAAGGTACTTTCTAGTTTTTATCTGAGGATATTTCCTTTGTCACCATAGGCTTCAATGTGATTTCAAATGTCCCCTCTGAGATTCCAGAAAAACAGTGTTATCCAACTGCTCCAACCAACATGGCACATGTATACATATGTAACCTGCACGTTATGCACATGTACCCTAGAACTTAAAGTATAATAAAAAAAATAAAAAATAAAATAAAAAATAAAAAACTGTAAAAAAAAAAAAAAAAATATTAGAGTTGGAACACAAAAAAAAAAAAAAAAAGAAAAGAAAAGAATCGTGTAACTGTGTGAGGTGAATTAGCACATCAGAAAGCGTTTCCTCAGAACGCTTCTTTCTAGTTTTTATATGAGGGTATTTCCTTTGTCACCTTAAGCTTCAACGCACTCTGTAATATCCCTCTGTAGATTCCACGAAAACAGTGTTAAGAAACTGCGCAATGAAAGAAATGGTATAACACTGTGAGTTGAGTTCACACATCACAAAGGACTATCTCAGAAAGCTTCTTTCTAGATTTTATCTGAGGATATTTCCTTTGTTACCATATTCTTCAATGTGCTCCTAAATATCCCTTTGTAGATTCCACAAAAACAGTGTTATCAAACTGCTCAATGAAAAGACCAGTGTAACACTGTGAGATGAGTTCATACATAGCAAAGAACTTTCTCAGATAACTTCTTTCTAATTTGTATCTGAGAATATTTCCTTTTCATCACAGGCTTCAATGCTGTTCCAAATATCCCTTCTCAGATTCCACAAAAACAGTGGTAGCAAACAACTCAATGAAAAGAACAGTGTAAAGTTGTGAGATGAATTCACACATCACAAAGCAGTTTATCAGAAAGCTTCTTTATAGTTTTTATGCGATGATATTTCCTTTTTCACTATATGCCTCAATGTGCTCCCAAATAACCCTTTGCAGATTCCATAATAACAGTGTTAGCAAACTGTTCAGTGAAAAGAACCATGTAACATGGTGAGATGAATTCACATGTCACAAATCAGTTTCTCAGAAAGTTTCTTTCTTGTTTTTCTCTGAGGATATTTAGTTTTTCAAAATTGGCCTCAATGCACTCCCAAATATCCCTTTGCAGATTCCATGAAAACAGTGTTAGGGAACTGCTCCATGAAAAGAAAGGTGTAACTCTGTGAGATGAATTCACACATCACAAAGTACTTTCTCATTAAACTTCTTGCTAGTTTTTCCCTGAGGATAATTCCTTTGTCACCATAGGCTTCAATGTGATTCAAAGTATCCATTCTCAAATACCCTAAAAACAGTGCTACCAAACTGATCAATTAAAACAGTGGGGTAAATCTGTGAGGTGAATCCACACACAACACAATTCTCTTTCTCAGAAACCTTCTTTCTAATTTTTATCTGAGGATATTTCCTTTTTTACCATATTCCACAATGCGCTCCCAAATGTCCCATTGCAGATTAAACAAAAAAAGTGTTAGTAAACCTCTCAGTGAAAAGAACGGTGTAACTTCATGAGATTAACTTACACATCACAAAGCAGTTTCTCAGGAAGCTTCTTTTTACTTTTTATCTAAGGATTTTTCCTTTGTCACCATAGTCTTCAATGCTCGCCCAACTATCCTATTGCAGATTAAATGAAACCAGCATTATCAGACTGCTCAATAAAAAGAATGGTGTAACTCTGTGAGATGAATTCAAACATCGCAAAGCAGTGTCTCAGAAAGATTCTTTCAAGTGTTTATCTGAGGATATTTCCTTTTACACTATATGCCTCAATTTGCTCCCAAATATCACATTGATGGTTCCATGAAAACAGTGTTAGCAAACTACTCAGTGAAAAGAACAGTGTAACACAGTGAGATGAAGTCACACATCACAAAGCGGTTTATCATAAAACTTCTTTCCACTTTTTCTATGAGGATATTTAGTATGTCACCATAAGCTTCTATATGCTCCACAATATTCTATGGCAGATTAGAAGAAAACAGTTTAGAAAACTGCTCAATGAAAAGAACAGTGTAACAATATGAGATGAATTGACACATCAAAAAGCAGCTGCTCAGAAAGCTTCCTTCTTGTTTTCATGTGCAGATATTTCTTTTTCACTCTATGTCTCAATGTGCTCCAATATATCCCTTTGCAGATTCCACGAAAAGTGTTAGCAAACTGCTCAATGAAAAGACAGCTGTAACTTTGTGAGTTGAATTCAGACAACATGAATAATTTTCTCAGAGCTCTTTCTAGTTTTTATCCAAGGATATATCCTTTGCCACCATAGGCTTCAATGAGATAAAAATATACCTTCTCAGATTCCCCAATCACAGTACTACCAAAGTGATTCACAAAAACAATCATGTACCTCTGTGAGATGGATTCACACATAACAAAGCAGTTTCTCAGAAAGCTTCCTTCTAGATTTTATCTGATCATATTTCTTTTTCACTTTAATCCTCAACACACATCCAAATATCCGTTTGTGGATTCCATGAAAACAGTGCTACCAAACTGTTCCATGAAAAGAATCATGTAACTCTGTGAGATGAATTCACACACCACAAAGGGGTTTCTCAGAAAGCTTCTTTCCAGTTTTTGCCTGAGGATATTTCCTTTGTCACAATAAGCTTCAATTTGCTCTGAAATATCTCATTGCAGATTCAAAGGAAACACTGTTAGCATACCTCTCAATTAAAGGAACAGTGTCAATCTGTGAGATGAATTCACACCTCACAAAGCAGTTTCTCAGAACATGACTTTTAGGGACGGGTGGAGAAAGATGGCCGAATAGGAACAGCTCCAGTCTCCAACTCGCAGTGTGAGCAACACAGAAGACCGGTGATTTCTGCATTTTCAACTGAGGTACTGGGGTCATCTCACTAGGGAGTGCCAGACAATTGGTGCTGGTCAGCTGCTGCAGCCTGACCAGTGAGAGCTGAAGCAGGGTGAGGCATCGCCTCACCTGGGAAGCACAAGGGGGAAGGGAATCCCTTTTCCTAGCCAGGGAAACTGCGACACACAACACCTGGAAAATCGGGTGATTCCCACCCCAATACTGCACTTTAAGCAAACGGGCACACCAGGAGAATATATCCCACACCTGACCGGTAGGGACCCACGCCCACGGAGCCTCTCTCATTGCTAACACAGCAGTCTGCGATCTAACTGCAATGCAGCAGCGAGGCTGGGGAGGGGCGCATGCCATTGCTGAGGCTTAAGTAGGTAAACAAAGCCTCTGGGAAGCTCAAACTGGGTGGAGCTCACAGCAGATCAAGGAAACCTGCCTGTCTCTGTAGACTCCACCTCTGGGGACAGGACACAGTTAACAACAACAACAAAAGCGGCAGAAACCTCTGCAGATGCAAACAACTCTGTCTGACACCTTTGAAGAGAGCAGTCAGTCTCCCAACATGGAGGTTGAGATCTGAGAAGGGACAGACTGCCTGGTCAAGTGGGTCCCTGACTCCTGAGTAGCCTAACTGGGAGACATCCCCCGCTAGGGGCAGTCTGACACCCCACACCTCACAGGGTGGAGTACACCACTGAGAGGAAGCTTCCAAAGTAAGTATCAGACAGGTACACTCACTGTTCAGCAATATTCTATCTTCTGTAACCTCTGCTGCTGATACCCAGGCAAACAGGGTCAGGAGTGGACCTCAAGCAATCTCCAATAGACCTACAGCTGAGGGTACTGACGGTTAGAAGGAAAACTATCAAACAGGAAGGACAACTATACCAAAACCCCATCAGTACGTTACCATCATCGAAGACCAGAGGCAGATAAAACCACAAAGATGGGGAAAAAGCAGGGCAGAAAAGCTGGAAATTCAAAAAATAAGAGTGCATCTCCCCCTGCAAAGTAGCACAGCCCATCGCCAGCAACAGATCAAAGCTGGTCAGAGAATGACTTTGATGAGATGAGAGAAGAAGGCTTCAGTCCATCGAACTTCCTAGAGCTAAAGGAGGAATTACGTACCCAGCGCAAAGAAACTAAAAATCTTCACAAAAGACTGGAAGAATTGACAGCTAGACTAATTAATGCAGAGAAAGTCATAAACGAAATGACAGAGATGAAAACCATGACACGAGAAATATGTGACAAATGCACAAGATTCAGTAACCGACTCGATCAACTGGAAGAAAGAGTATCAGCGATTGAGGATCAAATGAAGGAAATGAAATGAGAAGAGAAACCAAAAGAAAAAAGAAGAAGAAGAAATGAACAAAGCCTGCAAGAAGTATGAGATTATGTAAAAAGACCAAATCTACATCTGAATGGGGAGCCTGAAAGGGAGGCAGAAAGTGGAACCAAGTTGGAAAACACTCTTCAGGATATCATCCAGGAGAACTTCTCCAACCTAGCAGGGCAGGCCAACATTCAAATTCAGGAAATACTCAGAACGCTCACAAAGATACTCCTCAAGAAAAGCATCTCAAAGACACATAATTCCCAGACTCACCAAATGAAATGAAGGAAAGAATCTTAAGGGCAGTCAGAGAGAAAGGTCGGGTTACACACAACAGGAAGCTCATCAGACTAACAGAAGATCTCTTGGCAGAAACTCTACAAGCCAGAAGAGAGTGGGGGCCAATATTCAACGTTCTTAAAGAAAAGAATTTTCAACCCAGAATTTCATATCCAGCCAAACTAAGTTTCATAAGTGAAGGAGAAATAAAATTCTTTACACATAAGCAAATGCTTAGAGATTTTGTCACCACCAGGCCAGCCTTACAAGAGACCCTGAAGGAAGCCCTAAACATGGAAAGGAACAACCAGTACCAGCCACTGCAAAAACATGCCAAAATGTAAGGACCATCGAGGCTAGGAAGAAACTGCATCAACTAACGAACAAAATTACCAGTTAATCTCATAATGGCAGGATCAAGTTCACACATAACAATATTAACCTTAAATGTAAATGGACTAAATGCTCCAATTAAAAGACACAGACTGGCAAACTGGATAAAGAGTCAAGACCCATCAGTCTGATGTCTTCAGGAGACCCATCTCACATGCAGAGACATACATAGGCTCAAAATAAAGGGATGGAGGAAGATCTACCAAGCAAATGGAGAACAAAAAAAGCAGGGGTTGCAATCCTAGTCTCTGATGAAACAGACTTGAAACCATCAAAGATCAAAGGAGACAAAGAAGGCCATTACATAATGGTAAAGGGATCAATTCAACAGGAAGAGCTAACTATCCTAAATATATATGCACCCAATACAGGAGCACCCAGATTCATAAAGCAAGTCCTTAGAGACTTACAAAGAGACTTAGACTCCCATACAATAATAATGGGAGACTTCAACACTCCACTGTCAACATTAGACAGATCAACGAGACAGAAAGTTAACAAGGATATCCAGGAATTAAACTCATCTCTGCACCAAGCGGACCTAATAGACATCTATAGAACTCTCCACCCCAAGTCAACAGAATATACATTCTTCTCAGCACCACATCACACTTATTCCAAAATTGACCACATAATTGGAAGTAAAGCACTCCTCAGCAAATGTAAAAGAACAGAAATTATAACAAAGTGTCTCTCTGACCACAGTGCAATCAAACTAGAACTCAGGACTAAGAAACTCAATCAAAACCGCTCAACTACATGGAAACTGAACAACCTGCTCCTGAATGACTACTGGGTACATAACGAAATGAAAGCAGAAATAAAGATGTTCTTTGAATCCAATGAGAACAAAGATACAACATACCAGAATCTCTGGGACACATTTAAAGCAGTGTGTAGAGGGAAATTTATAGCACTAAGTGCCCACAAGAGAAAGCAGGAAAGATCTAAAATTGACACTCTAACATCACAATTAAAAGAACTAGAGAGGCAAGAGCAAACACATTCAAAAGCTAGCAGAAGGCAAGAAATAACTAAGATCAGAGCAGAACTGAAGGAGATAGAGACACAAAAAACCCTCCAAAAAATCAATGAATCCAGGAGTTGGTTTTTTGAAAAGATCAACAAAATTGACAGACCGCTAGCAAGGCTAATAAAGAAGAAAAGAGAGAGGAATCAAATAGACGCAATAAAAAATGATAAAGGGGATATCACCACCGACCCCACAGAAATACAAACTACCATCAGAGAATACTATAAACACCTCTACGCAAATCAACTAGAAAATCTAGAAGAAATGGATAATTTCCTGGACACGTACACTCTTCCAAGACTAAACCAGGAAGAAGTTGAATCCCTGAATAGACCAATAGCAGCCTCTGAAATTGAGGCAACAATTAATAGCCTACCCACCAAAAAAAGCCCAGGACCAGATGGATTCACAGCTGAATTCTACCAGAGGTACAAGGAGGAGCTGGTACCATTCCTTCTGAAACTCTTCCAATCAATAGAAAAAGAGGGAATCCTCCCTAACTCATTTTCTGAGGCCAACATCATCCTGATACCAAAGCCTGGCAGAGACACAACAAAAAAAGAGAATTTTAGACCAATCTCCCTGATGAACATCGATGCAAAAATCCTCAATAAAATACTGGCAAACCGGATTCAGCAGCACATCAAAAAGCTTATCCACCATGATCAAGTGGGCTTCATCCCTGGGATGCAAGGCTGGTTCAACATTCGCAAATCAATCAACGTAATCCAGCATATCAACAGAACCAAAGACAAGAACCACATGATTATCTCAATAGATGCAGAAAAGGCTTTTGACAAAATTCAACAGCCCTTCATGCTAAAAACGCTCAACAAATTCGGTATTGATGGAACGTACCTCAAAATAATAAGAGCTATTTATGACAAACCCACAGCTAATATCATACTGAATGGGCAAAAACTGGAAAAGTTCCCTTTGAAAACTGGCACAAGACAGGGATGCCCTCTCTCACCACTCCTATTCAACATAGTGTTGGAAGTTCTGGCTAGGGCAATCAGGCAAGAGAAAGAAATCAAGGGTATTCAGTTAGGAAAAGAGGAAGTCAAATTGTCCCTGTTTGCAGATGACATGATTGTGTATTTAGAAAACCCCATCGTCTCAGCCCAAAATCTTCTTAAGCTGATAAGCAACTTCAGCAAAGTCTCAGGATACAAAATTAATGTGCAAAAATCACAAGCATTCTTATACACCAGTAACAGACAAGCAGAGAGCCAAATCAGGAATGAACTTCCATTCACAATTGCTTCAAAGAGAATAAAATACCTAGGAATCCAACTTACAAGGGATGTAAACGACCTCTTCAAGGAGAACTACAAACCACTGCTCAGTGAAATCAAAGAGGACACAAACAAATGGAAGAACATACCATGCTCATGGATAGGCAGAATCAATATCATGAAAATGGCTATACTGCCCAAGGTAATTTATAGATTCAATGCCATCCCCATCAAGCTACCAATGAGTTTCTTCACAGAATTGGAAAAAACTGCTTTAAAGTTCATATGGAACCAAAAAAGAGCCCGCATTGCCAAGACAATCCTAAGTTAAAAGGACAAAGCCGGAGGCGTCATGCTACCTGACTTCAAACTATACTACAAGGCTACAGTAACCAAAACAGCATGGTACTGGTACCAAAACAGAGATATAGACCAATGGAACAGAACGGAGCCTTCAGAAATAATGCCACACATCTACAACCATCTGATCTTTGACAAACCTGAGAAAAACAAGAAATGGGGAAAGGATTCCCTATTTAATAAATGTTGCTGGGAAAATTGGCTAGCCATAAGTAGAAAGCTGAAACTGGATCCTTTCCTTACTCCTTATACGAGAAAGTTTCTTTCTAATTTTTATCTGAGAATTTTAATTTTTCAATATAGGCCTCAATGCTTTCCGAAATATCCCATTGCAGATTCCATGAAAACAGTGTTTGCAATCTGCTCCATGAAAAGAAAGGTGTAACTCTGTGAGATGAATTCGCACATCATAAAAAAGTTTCTAAGAACGATTCTTTGTAGTTTTTATATGAGGATATTTCTTTGTCACCGTAGGCTTCAATGTGATCCAAATAATCCCTTCTCAGATTCCCCAAAAACAGTGCTACCAAACTATGTAAAATGATCATTAAACTCTGTGAGAGGAATTAAAGCATCACAAAGCAATTTCTTAGAAATCTTCCTTCTGTTTTTTATATGAGGATATTTCCCTTGTCATCATAAGCTCCAATGTGCTCTGAAATATCCCATTGTACATTCCAAGAAAACAGTGTCAGCCAACTGCTCAATGAAAAGAACAGTGTAACTCTGTGCGATGAATTCACACATCACAAATACATTTCTCAGAAAAAATCTTTTGTTTTCTATCTTAGGATATTTCCTTTGTCACCATAGGCTTCAATGCGATCCCAAATATCCCATTGCAGATACCACAAAAACATTGTTAGCAAACTGCTCAGTGAAAACAACAACGTATTTCTGTGAGATGAATTAACATATTACACAACACTTTCTCAGAACGCTTCTTTCTAGTTTTTATCTGTGGATATTTCCTTCACCACCGTAGGCTTCAATGTGATCCAAGATATCCCCTCTCAGTTTCCCTAAAAACGGTGCTGCCCAACTGATACATGAGAAGAATCGTGTGACACTGTGAGTTGAATTAGCCAATCACAAAGTAGTTCCTCAGAAAGCTTCTTTCTAGTTTTTATCTGAGAATATTTCCTTTGTGAACATAGGCCTCAATGAACTGCCTTAAATCCCTTTTCAGATTCCCTGAAAACAGTGTGAACAAACTGCTTAATGAAAAGAATGGTGTCACACTGTAAGATGAATTCACACATCATAAAACAGTTTTTCAGAAAGATTCTTCTTAGTTTTTATCTGAGGATATTTCCTTGTTCACTATAGGCTTCAATTCACTTCCAAATGTCCCTGTGGAAATTAGACGAAAACAGTGTTAGCAAACTGCTGCATGAAAAGAAATTTGTAAATTTGTAAGATGAATTCACACATCATAAAGAACTTTCTCAGAAAACTTCTTTCTAATTTTTATCTGAGGATATTTCGTTTGTCACCTTAGACTTCAATGCAATTCAAAATATCCATTCTCAGAATCCCCAAAAACAGGGCTACCAAACTATCCCATGAAAAGAATGGTGTAACTCTGGGAGATGAACACAGCCATCACAAAGCAGTCTCTCAGAAACTTTCTTTCTAGTTTTTATCTGAGGATATTTACTTTTTCACCATAGGCCTCAATGCTCTCACAAATATCCCTTTGCAGATTCCACGGAAACATTGTTTGCAAGCTGCACCATGAAAGTAAATGTGTAACTATGTGGAATGAATTAACACATCAGAAAGTGCTTTCTCAGAGAGCTTCTTTCTAGTTTTTATTTGAAGTTATTTCCTTTGTCACCAGAGGTTTCAATATGATACAATATATCCTTTCTCATATTCCCCAAAAACATTGCTACCAAATGGTGACTGAAAGGGATCATGTAACATTTTGATATGAATTAGCACATCACTCAGCAGTGTCTCAGAACATTTCTTTCTAGTTTTTATATGAGGATATTTCCTTTGTCACCATAAGCTTCAATGAACTCTGAAGTATCCCACTGCAGATTCCAAGAAAAGAGTGTTCACAAACTGCTCAATGAAGAGAACAGTGTAAGTCTCTGAGATTAATTCACACATCACAAAGCAGTTACTCAGACAGCTTCTTTCAATTTTTTATCTGAGGATATTTCCTTTTTCACCTTAGGCCTCAATGCACTCCCAAATATCCCTTTGCAGAACCCAGTTAAACAGTGTTGGCAAACTACTCTATGGAAAGAATAGTGTAACTCTTTGAGATGAATTAACACATCATAAACAACTTTTTTCAGAGACCTTCTTTCTAGTTTTTACTTGAGGATATTTCTTTTGTCACCATAGGCCTCAATGTGAACGAAAATATTCCTTTTCATATTACCCAAAAACAGTGCTACCAAACTTATCCATGAAAAGGATTGTGTAACCCTGTTAGATGAATTAACATATCACAAAGCAGTTTCTCAGAAAGTTATTTTCTAGTTTTTATATGATGGTATTTCCTTTGTCACCAAAAGCTTCAATGCACTACAAAATATACCATTGAAGATTCCAAGAAAACTGTGTTAGCAAGCTGCTCAATGAAAACAACAGTGTAACTCTATGAGATGGATTCCCTCATCACAAAAGAGTTTCTCAGAAAACTTCTTTTTGGTTTTTAGCTAAGGATATTTACTTTATCATCACAGGTTTCAATGTGCTCCCAAATATCCTATTGCAGATTCTACAAAAACAGTGTGACCAAACTTCTCAATGAAAAGAATGGTGTATCTCTCTGATATGAATTCACACATCACAAAGGGGTTTCTCAGAAAGATTCTTTCTAATTTTTATGTGAGGATATTTTCTTTTTCACTATAGTCCTCAAAGCATTCCCAAATATCCCTTTTCAAATTCATTGAAAACAGTGCTAGCAAAATGCTTCATGAAAAGAAATGTGTAACTCTGTGAGATGAATTCACACATCACAAAGCTATTTCTTATAAATCTTCTTTCTAGTTTTTATCTGAGGTTACTTCCTTTTTCACCATAGGCCTCAATGCGCATCCAAATATCCCTTTGCACATTCCTTGAAAACAATGTTGTCAAACTGTTCCATGAAAAGAAAGGTGTAATTCTGTGAGATGAATTCTCACATCACAAAGAACTTTTGCAGAAAGCCACTTTCTAGTTTTCATCTGATGGTATTTCCTTTGTCAACTTACGGTTCAATGTGATCCAAAATGTCCCTTCTCATATTCCCCAACAACAGTGCTACCAAACAGCTCCATGGAAAGAAAGGTGTAACTCTGTGAAATGTACTCACAAATCACAAAGCAGTTCCTCAGAAAGGTTCTTTCTAGTTTTTGTCTGAAGAGAGTTCCTTTTTCACCATTTACCTCAAGGCGCTAGAGAATATCTTTTTGCAGATTCCACGAAAACTGTGTTAGCAAATGGCTGCATGAAAAGAAATGTGTAAATCTGTGAGATGAATTCACAGATAACAAAGCAGTTTCTCAGAAAGGTTCTTTTTTGTTTATGTCTGAGGATATTACTTTGTCACCATAAGCTTCAATGTGCTCCAAAATATCCCATTGCAGATTCCAAGAAAGCAGTGTTAGCAAACTGCTCAAGGAAATGAAGAGTGTAACTCTGTGAGATGAATTCACACGTCATAAAGCAGTTTCTCATAGAGCTTCTTTCTAGTTTTTATCTGAGGTATTTAATTGGTCACCATAGGCTTCAATGTGATCCCAAATATCCCTTCTCAGATTCCCCAAAAGCTGTGCTACCAAACTGCTCCATGAAGAGAATCATGTAACTCTTTGAGACGAATTCACAAAGCACAAAGCGGTTTCTCAGAAACTTTCTTTCTAGTTTTTATATGAGGATATTTCCTTTGTCACCATAAGTGTCAATGCACTCTGAAATATCCCATTACAGATTCCAAGAAAAGAGTTTTAGCAAACTTCACAATGAAAACAACAGTGTAACTCTGTGAGATGAATTCACACATCACAAAGCTGTTTCTCGGAAAGCTTCTTTATGGTATTTATCTGAGGATATATCCTTAGTCACCATAGGCTTCAATGTGCTCCCAAGTATCCTATTATAGATTTCACAAAACCCGTGTTATCAGTGTAACTCTGTTAGATAAATTCAAACATCACTAAGCAGTTTCTCAGAAAGCTATTTTCTATTTATTATTTAAAGATATTTCATTTTTCATCATAGGCTTCAATGCACTCCAAAATATCCTATTGCAGATTCCACGAAAAGATTGTAAGTTTATGGCTCAATGAAAAGAACGGTATAACTTTGGGAGAAGAATTCACACATCACAAAGCAGACTCTCAGGAGGCTTCTTTTGGGTTTTTATCTGAGGACATTTCCTTTGTCACATTGGCTTCAATGCGCTCCCAAGTATCCTATTACAAATTCCATGAAAACAGTGTTATCAGACTTCCCAATGAAAAGTACGGTATAACTCTGTGAGGTGAATTCACACATCCCACAGCAGTTTCTCAGAAAATTTCTTTCAAGTGTTTATCTGAGGTTACTTCATTTCTCGCTGTAGTCCTCAATGCACTCCCAAATATCCCTTTGCAGATTCCACAAAAACAGTGTTAGCAAACTATTACGTGAAAAGAATGGTGTACCTTGGTGAGTTGAATTCACACATCACAAACAAATTTCTTAGAAAGCTTCTTTCTAGTTTTTTTCTGAAGATATTTCCTTTGTCACCATAGGCTTCAAGGTGATTCAAAATATCCCTGCTTAGATTCCCCAATAACAGTGCTAACAAATTTCTACATGAAAAGAGTGGTGTAACTCTGTGAGATGAACTCACACATCACAAAGATGTTTCTCAGAAACTTTCTAGTTTTTGTCTGAAGATATTCCCTTTCTCAAAATTAGCTTCAACGCACTCCAAAATATCCCATTGCAGATTCCAAGAAAAAAACAGTGGTAGCAAACTGCTCAATGAAAAAAACAGTGTAACTCTGATGGATGAATTCACACATCACAAAGCAGTTTCTCAGAAAGCTTCTTTCTACTTTTTATCTGAGGATATTTCCTTTCAACCATTGGCCTCAATGTGCTCCCAAATATCCCTTTGCAGATTTCACGAAAATAGTGTTAGCAAAGTGCTCAAAGTGCTCCATGGAAAGAAACTTGTAACTCTGTGAGCTGAATTTACAAATCAGAAAGCAGTTTCTCAGAAACCTTCTTTCTAGTTTTTCTCTGAGAATATTTCCTTTGTCACCATAAGCTTCAATGCACTGTGAAATATCTCTTTACAGATTCTGAGAAACAGTGTTAGCAGACAGATCAATGAAAACAACACTGTAACTCTGTGAGATGTATTCACATATCACAAAGAAGTTTCTCAGAAAGCGTCTTTTTGTTTTTTATCTGAGGATATTTCCTCTGTCACCTCTGTCACCATAGGCTTCAATGCTCTCCCAAACATCCTCTTGCATTTTACAAGAAAACAATGTGAGAAAACCTCTTTATGAAAAGAACAGTGTAACTCTGTGAGATGCATTTGCACATCACAAAGCTGTTACTCAGAAAGCTTCTTTCTAGTTATTATCTGGGGGTATTTCCTTTCTCACCACATGCTTCAATGCAATTCATAATATCCCTTCTCTAATTCCCCAAGAACACTGCTGGAAACTACTCCATGAAAACAAAGTTGTATCTCTGTGAGGTGAATTCACACATCAGAAACAAGTTTCTCAGAAAGCTTCTTTCTAGTAATAATCTGAGGATATTTCCTTAGTCACCATAGACTTCAATGTGATTAAAAATATCCCTTCTCAGATTCCCCAAAAGCAGTGCTACCAAACTGTTCCAAGAAAAGAATCATCAACTCTGTGAGATGAATTAGCACATCACAAAGCAGTTTCTCAGAAGGCTTCCTTCTGTTTTTTATGAGGATATTTCATTTGTCACCATAAGCTACAGTGTGTTCCGAAATATCCCATTGCAGATTCCAAGAAAATAGTGTTAGCAAACTGCTCAATGAAAAGAACAGTGTAACTCTGTGAGATGAATTCTTACATCATAAAGCAGTTTCTCAGAAAGCTGCTTTCTAGGTTTTATCTGAGGATATTTCTCTTTTCACTATAGGCCTCAATACACTCCCAAATATCCCTTTGCAGATTCCATGAAAACAATTTTAGCAAGACACTCCATGAAAGGAGAGGCTTAACTCTGTGAGATGATTTCACACATCACAAATAAATTCTCAGAAAGCCTCTTTCTAGTTTTTATCTGAGGATATTTCCTTTGTCACCACAGGCTTCAATGCAATCCTTCTCAGATTCCCGAATATCTGTGCTACCAAATTGATCCATGAAAGGAATCGTGTAACTCTGTGAAATGAATTAACACATCATAAACCAGATTCTCGGATAACTTCTTTCTCGTTTTTATCTGAGGATGTTTCCTTTTTCACCAAAGGCCTCAATACGCTCACAAATATCCCTTCTCAGATTCCCCAAAAAGAGGGCTACCAAACTCCTCGATGAAAAGAAAGGTGTAACCTTGTGAGGTGAATTCACACATCACAAAAAAGTTTCTCAGAAAGCTTCCTTCTAGTTTTTATCTGAGGATATAACCTTTTTCACCATAGGCTTCTCTGTGCTTCGAATATCCCTTTGTAGATTCCACAAAAAAAGGGTTAACAAATTGCTCAATGAAAAGAATGCTTTACCTCTTGGAGATGAATTCACCCACCACAAAGAAATTTCTCAGAAGGCTCCTTTCTACCTTTCATCTGTGCAGCATGTTTGCTCTTCCACCATCAGACTGAATGCATTCCCAAATATCCCTTCACAGACACCATAAAAACAGTGATGTCAAACTGCTCAATCAAAAAAAAAAAAAGGTTTATCTCTATGAGTTGAATGCACACATCACGAAACAGTTTCTCAAAAACCTTCCTTCCAGTTTTTATTTGAAGATATTTCCTTTTTCACCATGAGCCTCTATGAGCTCTTGAATATCCCTTTGCAGAGTCTCCAAAAACAGTGCTATCAAGCTGATCAATTGAAAGAAAGGTGTAACTCTGTGAGATGAATTCACCCATCACAAAGCAGTTTGTTATAATGCTTCTTTCTAGTTTTTATCTAAGGACATTTCTTTTTTCACCATAGGCTTCAAGGTGCTCCCAAATATCCCTTTACAAATCCAGGAAAGCAGTTTTACTAAACTGATCCATGGAAAAGATCATGTAAATCTGCGAGATGAATTAGCACATCACAAAGCAGTTTCTCAGAGAGCTTCTTTCTGTTTTATATATGAGGATATTTCCTTTATCACCATAAGCTTCAATGAGCTCCTAAATATCCCAATACAAATTCCAAGATAACAGTGTTAGCAAACTGCTCAATGAAAAGAACAGTCTAGCTGTGTGAGGTGAATTTATACATCAGAAAATAGGTTCTGAAAAAGCTTCTTTCTACTTATGTGAGGATATTTCCTTTTTCATCACAAGTCTCAAAGCTCTCACAGATATCCCTTTGCTGATTCCAAAAAAAAAAAAAAAAAAAAAAAAAAACAGTGTTAGGAAGCTATTACATGAAAAGAAAGGTGCAACTCTCTGAAATGAATTCACACATCACAAAGAACTTTCTCAGAAAACTTCTTTCTAGTTTTTATCTGAGGATATTTCCTTTTTCACCATTTGCCTCAATGTGCTCCCAAATATCCCTTTGGAGAATTCCAGTGAAACAGTGTTAGCACACTGCTCCATAAAAACAAAAGTGCAAATCTGTGAGTTGTATTCACACATTGCAAAGCAGTTTCTCTGCAAGTTTCTTTTTGTTTTTTGTTGGAGAATATTTTCTTTGTCACCATAGGCTTCAGTGGTCTACCAAATATCCTATTGCAGATTCCACGAAAACAGTGTTATCAAACTGCTCAATGAAAACAACAGTGTAACTCTCTGAGATAAATTCACACATCATGAAGTAGTTTTACAGAAATCTTCCTTCTAGTTTTTAATTAAGGATATTTCCTTTGTCACCATAGGCTTCAATATGACCCAAAATATCCCTTCTCGGATTTCCCAAAAAGACTGCTACCAAACTCTTACATGAAAAGAATCATGTAATTCTGTGAGATGAATTAACACATCACAAACTGGTTTCTCAGAAAGCTTCTTTCTAGTTTTTATCTGAGGATATTTCCTTTATCACCATAGGGCTTAGAACACTCCCAAATATCCTTTGGCAGATTTCACAAAAACAGTGTCAGAACACTGCTGCATGAAAAGTAAGGTGTAACTCTGTGAGATGAATTCACAAATCAAAAAGCAGTTTCTCAGAAAGCTTCTTTTTGGTTTTTATCTGAGGATATTTCTTTTGTCACCATAGGCTTCCATGCACTCTCAAATACCCTATTGCAGATTCTACGAAAAAAGTGTTATACAACTGCTCCACTAAAAGAGCGGTGTAACACTGTGGGATGAAATCACACATCACAAATCAGTTTCTCAGAAATGTTTCTTCTAGTTTTTATCTGAGGATACTTCCTTCTTCACTATAGGCCTCAATGGCTTCCCAAATATCCCTTTGCAGATTCCAGGAAAACAGTGTTAGCAAACTGGTCCATGAAAAGAAAGCTGTAACACTGTGAGGTGAATTCACAAATCACAAACCAGTTTCTCAGAAAGTTTCTTTCTAGTTTTTGTCTGAGGATATTTCCTTTGTCACCATAGGCTTCAATGAGATCGAAATATACCTTCTCAGATTGACCAAAACCTGTGCTAACAAACTGCATCATGAATAGAATCATGTAACTCTTTGAGATGAATTCACAAACCTCAAAGCAGGTTCTCAGAAAGTTTCCTTCTAGTTTTTGTCTGAGGATATTTCCTTTGTCACCATAAGCTTTAATGCGCTCTGAAATATCCCATAGCAGATTCCAAGAAAGCAGCGCTGGAAAACTGCTCCATGAAAACAACAGTGAAACTCTATGCATTAAATTCAAACATCACTGAGCTGATTCTCAGCAATCTTCTTTCTAGTTTTTCTATGAGGATATTTCCTTATTCACTATAGGCCTCAATTCGCTCCAAAATGTCCATTTGCAGATTCTATGAAAACAGTGTTAACAAACTTCTCCATGAAACGAAAGCTGTAAAACTGTGAGATGAATTCACACATCAGAAAGAACTTTCTCAGAAAGCTTCTTTATACTTTTTATCTGAGGATATTCCCCCTGTCACCATAGGATTCATGGCAATCCAAAATATCCCTTCTCAGATTCCCCAAAAACAGTGCTATGAAACTGATCCATGAGAAGAATTGTGTAACATTGTGCAATGAATTCACAAATAAGAAAGTTGTTTCTCAGAATGTTTCTTTCTAGTTTTTTCTGAGGCTATTTACTTTTTCACCATAAACTTCAATGCGCTCCAAATTATCCCTTTACAGATTCCAAGAAAACAGTTTTCGTAGACTTATAAATAAAAAGAACGGTGTAACTCTGTGAGATGAATTCACACACCTCAAAGAATTTTCTCAGACAGCTTCTTTGTAGCTTTTATCTGAGGATATTTCTTTTTTCACTATAGACCTCAATGTGATCCCAAGTATCACTTTGTATTTTCCATGAAAAGAGTATTAGCAAACTGCTCAATGAAAAGAACCGTATAACTCTGTGAGATGAATTCACACAACACAAAGCAGTATCACAGAAAATTTATTTGTAGTTTTTATCTGAGGATATTTCGTTATTTATTATATTCCACAATGCGCTGTCAGATTCCACGGAAACAGTGTTATCAAACTGCTCAATGAAAAGAATGGCGTATCCCTGTGAGATGAATCAAACCTCAAAAAGCAGTTACTCAGAAAGCTTCTCTCTGGTTTTTATCTGAGGGTTTTTCCTTTTTCACTATAGGCCTAAATGTACTCACAAATATCCTTTTGCATATTAAACGAAAACTGTGAAAGCCGACTGCTGCATGAAAGAAAAGGTGTAACACTGTTAGATGAATTCACACATCAGAAAGGCCTTTCTCAGAAAGCTTCTTTCTGGTTTGGTCTGAGGATATTTCCTTTTTCAATATAGGCTTCATGCACTCCCAAATATCCCTTTGCAGACTCCACAAAAACAGTGTTAACAAACTGCTCAATGAACAGAAAGGTGTGACTCTGTGAAATAAATTCACACATCACAAAGAAGTTTCTCCAAAAGCTTCTTTCTAGTTTTTATCTGAGGATATTTATTTGTAACCATAAGCTTCAAAGCACTCTGAAATATCCCATTGCAGAGTCCAAGAAAACAGTGTTAGCAAACTCCTCCAGGAAAAGAAAGTTGTAACTCTGAGAGATGAATTCACACATCACCAAGAAGTTTCTCTGAAAGCTTCTTTCTACTTTTTACCTGAAAATATTTCCTTTGACACCATAGACTTCAATGCAATCCAAAATATCCCTTCTCAGATTTCCCAAAAAGAGCACTATCAAACTAATCCATGAAAAGAAATCTGTAACTCTGTGAGATGAATTTATAAATCACCAAGCAGTTCCTCAGAACATTTTTTTCTGGTGTTTGTCTGAAGGTACTTCCTTTTTCACAATAAGATTCAATGTGCTCCAAAATATCTCAATGCAGACTTCAAGAAAACAGTGTTAGAAATGTTCCCCATGAAAAGGACAGTGTAACCCTGTGAGTTGAATTCATGCATCAAAAAGTGGTTTCTCTGAAAGCTTCCTGTTAGGTTTTCTATGAGGATATTTCCTTTTTCTCTGTAGGCCTCAATGCACTCCCAAATATCCCTTTGCAGATTCCACAAAAAATTGTGTTAACAAAGTGCTCCATGAAAAGAATATTGTAATTCTTTGCTATGAATTCACACATCACAAAGAACTTTCTCAGACAGCTTCTTTCTAGTATTTATCTGAGGATATTTCACTATACACTATAGGCTTCAATGTGACCCAAAATGTCCCCTTTCAGATTCCCCAAAAAGAGTGCTAAAAACTCATCCATGAAAACATTCATGTAACTCTGTGTGATGAATTCACAAATCATAAAGCAGATTCTCAGAAATTTTCTTTCTAATTTATGTCTCAGGATATTTCCTTTGTCACCATAAGCTTCAATGTGCTCCGAAATATCCCATTGCAGATTCCAAGAAAACAGTGTAAGTAAACTGTTCAATGAAAAGAACAGTGTAATTCTGTGTGTTGATTTCAAATATCACAAAGCAGTTTCTCAGAAAGCTTCTTTTTGGTTTTTGTATGTAGATATTTCCATTGTCACCCTAGGCCTAAATGCACTCTCAAATAGCTCTTTGAAGATTCCACGAAAACAGTGTTATCAATATGCTCCATGAAAAGAAAGGTGTAACTCTGTGAGATAAATTCAAACATCATAGTGAAGTTTCTCAGAAGGCCTCTTTCTAGTTTTCATATGAGGATATATCCTTAGTCACCATAGACATCAAAGTGATCCAAAATATCCCTTCTCAGATTCCCCATAAACAGTGCTATCAAACTGATCCATTTAAATAAATGTGTAACTCAATGAGATGAATTAACACATCTCAAAGCAGTTTCTCAGAAAGCATCTTTCTAGTTTTTATATGAATATATTTCCTTTGTCACCATCGGATTCAATCCGATCCAAAATATCCCCTCTGAGATTTCCCTAAAACTGTGCTACCAAACTGCTCCATGAACAGAATCATATAACTCTGTGAGAAGAATTCACGAATTACAAAGCAGTTTCTCAGAAAGTTTCTTTTTGGTTGTTGTCTGAGGATATCTCCTTTATCACCATAAGCTTCAATGTGCTCTGAAATATCCCATTGCAGATTACAAGAAAGCAGTGTTAGCAAACTTCTCGATGAAAAGAACAGTGTAACACTATGAGATGAATTCACCCATCACAAGGTAGTTTCCCAGAAAGTTCTTTGTAGTTTTTATCTGAGGATATTTCCTATTTCATGATAGGTCTTAATGCGCTCCCAAATATCCCTTTGCATATTCCACAAAAACAGTGATACGAAACTGCTACATGAAAAGAACGGTGTAAATCTGCTGGGTGAATTCACACACCACAAATAACTTTCTCAGAAAACTTCTTTCCAGTATTTATCTGAGGATAATTCCTTTGTCACCATAGGCTTCAATGCGATGCAAAATATCCCTTCTCAGATTCCCCGAAAACAGTGCTACCAAACAGCTACATGAAAAAAATCGTGTAACTCTGAGATGAATTCACAAATCACAAAGCAGTTTATCAGAAAAATTCTTTCTTGTTTTTGTCTGAGGATATTTCCATAGGCTTCAATGCACCATAGGCTTCAATATACCATTGCAGATTCCAAGAAAACAGTGTTTGCAAACTGGTCAATGAAAAGAACAGTGAAACTCTGTGATATGAATTGGCACAACACAAAGCAGTTTCTCAATAGGCTTCTTTTTGATTTTAATCTTTTAATATTTCCTTTGCCACCATAGGCTTCAATGCCCTCTGAAATATCCCATTGCATATTCCAAGAGAACAGTGTGAACAAACTGCTCAATGAAAACAACGTGTAACTCTAAGAGATGAATTCACACATCACAAAACAGTTTCTCAGAAAGCTTCTTTCTAGTTTTTAACTGAGAATATGGCATTTTTCAACATAAGCCTCAATGTGCTCCCAAATATCCCTTGATATGATTTCTCACATCATGAAGAACTTTCTCAGAAAGCTTCTTTCTAGTTTTAATCTGAGGATATTTCCTTGGTCATCATATTTTCCAATGTGATCCAAAATATCTCTTCTCAGTTTACCCAAAAAAAAGTGCTACCAAACTGATCCATGAAAACAGTCCTGTAACTCTGTGAGATGAATTAACATATCTCAAAGTGGTTTCTCAGAAAGCTTCCTTCTAGTTTTTATATGAAGATACATCCTTTGTCACCATATGTTTCAATGCAATCCAAAATATTCCTTCTCAGATTCCCCAAAAACAGTGCTAACAAACAGCTCCATGAAAAGAATCGTGTAACTCTGTGAGATGAATTCAGAAACCACAAAGCAGTTTCTCCAAAAGCTTCTTTCTAGTTTTTGTCTCAGGATATTTCCTTTATCACCATAAGCTTCAATGCACTCTAAAATATCCCATTGCAGATTCTAAGAAAACAGTGTTAGCAAACTTCTTAATGAAAATAACAGTGTAACTCTGTTTGATGAATTCACACATCACAAAGCAGTTTCTCAGAACGCTTCTTTCTAGTTTTTATCTGAGGATATTTCCTTTTTCACCATAGGCTTCAATGCGCTCCCAAATATACCTTTGCAGCTTCCACGAAAACAGTGTTATCTAAATTCTCTATGAAAAGAAAGGTGTAAATATCTGACATGAATTCACAATCCACAGAGAACTTTCTCACAAAGATTCTTTCTAGTTTTTTTCCTTAGGATATTTCGTTTGTCCCCATAGGCTTCCATGCAATCCAAAATAACCCTTCTCAGTTTCACCAGAAACAGAGCTATGAAACTGATCAATGAATGGAATCGTGTAACTCTGTGAGATGAATTCACAAATTGCAAAGCAGTTTCTCAGAAAGTTTCTTCTTTTGTCTGAGGTTATTTCCATTGTCACCATTAGCTTCAATGTGCTCTGAAATATCCCACTGCAGATTAAAAGAAAACAGTGTTGACAATCTTCTCAATGCAAAGAACAGTGTAACTCTGTGAGATGAATTCACACATCACAAAGCAGTTTCTCAGAAAGCTTCTTTCTAGTTTTTATCTGAGAATTTCTTCTTCTTCATCATAGGCCTCAATGAGCTCCTAAATATACCTTTGCAGATACCACAAAAAGAGTGTTAGAAAACTACTCCATAAATAGAAATTTGTAACTCTGTGAAATGAATTCACACATCACAAAGAACTTTCTCAGAATGCTTCTTTCTAGTTTTTATCTGAGGATATTTCTTTTGTCACCATAGGCTTCAATGCGATCCAAAATATCCCTTCTCAGATTACCCAAAAACAGAGCTATCAAAAATTCCATGAAAAGAGTTGTGTAACTCTGTGTGATGAATTCATAAATCAAAAAGCTGTTTCTGAGAATGGTTCTTCCTAGTTTTTGTCTGAGGATATTTACTTTTTCACAATACACTTCAATGCGCTCCAAAGTAGATTCTAAGAAAACTGCGTTAGCAAACTGCTTGGTGAGAAGAACAGTGCAACTCTTTGAGTTGAATTCACATACCACAAAGCAGTTTCTCAGAAAGCTTCTTTTTGTTTTTTCTATGGGGATATTTCCTTTATCACCATAGGCTTCAAATCTCTCAAAAATATCCTATTGCAGACTCCACGAAAATGGTGTTGCTCAAGTAGCTCAAAGAAAAGAACAGTTTGACACTGTGTGATGAACTCACCCATCACAAAGCAGTTTCTCAGAAAGCTTCCTTCTGGTAGTTATCATAAGATATTTCCGTTTTCACTGTAGGCATCAATATTCTCCCAATAACCCTTTGTAGATTCCACAAAAACAGTGTTAGCAAACTGCTAAATGAAACGAAAGGTGTAACTCTGTGAGATGAATTCACACATCACAAAGAAATTTCTCAGAAAACTCTTTCTAGTTTTCATCTGAGGATATTTCGTTTGTCAACCTAGGCTTCAATGCATTCCAAAATATCCCTTCTCAGGTTCCCCGAAAACAGTGCTATCAAAGTGATCCATTTAAAACATCATGCACCTCTGTGACATGAATTCACAAACTGCAAAGAAGTTTCTCAGAAAGTTTCTTTCAAGTTTTTGTCTGGGGATATTTAATTTCTAAGAGTAGGCTGCAATGCAATTCAAAATATGCCATTGCAGATTCTAGAAGAACAGTGTTTTCAAACTGCTCAATGAAAAGAACAGTGTAACTCTATGAGATGAATTCACACATCACTAAGCAGTTTCTCAGAAAGCTTCTTTCTAGGTTTTATCTGAGGATATTTCCCTTTTCACTATAGGACTCAATGTGCTCACAAATATCCCTTTGTGGATTCCACGAAAACTGTGTTAGCAAACTGCTCCACAAAAAGCAAGGTGATTCTCCATGAGATGAATTCACACATCACAAAGAACTTTCTCAGAAAGCTTCATTCTAGTTTTTATCTGAGGTTATTTCCTTTGTCAACACAGGCTTCAGTGCAATCCAAAATGTTGCTTCTCTGATTCCCCCCAAAAAAGTGCTACCACATTACTCCATGAAAAGAATCGTGTAACTCTGTGAGATGAATTCACAGATCACAAAGCAGTTTCTCAGAATGCTTCTTTCTAATTTTTGTCTGAGGATATTTCCTTTGTCACCAAAAGCTTCACTGAATTTAATCCCATTGCTGATTAAAAGAAAACAGTGTTAGCAAACTGCTCACTGTAAATAACATTGTAACTCTGTGTGATGCATTGACACAACACCCAGCAGTTTTGCAGAACATTCTTTTTGGTTTTTATCTGAGAATATATCCTTTGTCACCATAGGCTTCAATGTGCCCCCAAATGTCCTACTGCAGATTCCGCGAAAAAAGTGTCATCAAACTGCTCAATGAAAACAATGGTGTAGCTCTGTGAGTTGAATTTACACATCACAAAGCAGTTTCTCAGAAAGTTTCTTTCTAGTTTTTATCTGAGGGTATTTTCCTTTTCACTGTAAGTCTCAATGTGTTAACAAAATCCCTTTGCAGCTACCATGAAAACAGTGTTGGCAAACTGCTCTATGAAAAGAAAGGTGTAATTCTGTGAGATGAATTAACACATCACAAAGAACTTTCTCAGAAACCTTCTTTATTGTTTTTGTCTGAGGATATTTCCTCTGTCACCATCGACTTCAATGCAATCCAAAATATTCTTTCTCAGATTCCATGAAAACAGTGTTGAAAGACTGATCCATGAAAAGAATCGTGTAACATCATGAAGTGAATTAATACATTTCACAGTGTTTTATCAGAAAGTTTCTTTCTAGTTTTTATCTGAGGATATTTTGTTAGTGACCATAGGCTTCAATGTGATCCAAAATATCCCTTCTCAAATTCCCCAAAAACAGTGCTACCAAACTGATCCATGAAAAGAATTGTGAATTAATACCACACAAAGTGATTTCTCAGAAAGCTTCTCTTTAGTTTTTGTCTGAGGATATTTAATTTTTCACAATAAGCTCAATATGCTGTGAAATATGCCACTGTAGATTTCAAGCAAACAGTGTTAGCAAACTGCTGAATGAAAAGAACAGTGTAACTCTGTGTGTCAATTTCATATATCAAAAGCAATTTCTCAGAAATCTTCTTTCTAGTTTTTCTATGAGGATATTTCAATTTTTACTGTAGGCCTCAATGCGTTCCCAAGTATCCCTCTGTCAATTCCACAAAAATTGTGTTAGCAAACTGTTCCATGTAAAGAAAGGCGTAACTCTGCAAGATGAACGCCCACATCATGGAGAACTTTCTCAGAAAGCTGCTTTCTAGTTTCTATCTGAGGATATTTCTATTGTCAACATAGGCTTCTATGCAATCAATGAAAAGGTACGTGTAATGTGGTGAGATGAATTAGCACATCCCAAAGCAGGTTCTCAGAAAGCTTCTTTATGGTTTTCACCTGATGATAATTCCTTTATCACCATAGACTTAAATTCACTCCCAAATATCCTATTGCAGATTCCATGAAGAAGTGTTATCAAAATGCTCAATGAAAAGAATGGCGTAGGGGGCGGAGCAAGATGGCCGAATAGGAACAGCTCCAGTCTCCATCTACCAGCGCGAGCAACACAGACCGGTGATTTCTGCATTTTCAACTGAGGTACTGGGGTCATCTCACTCGGGAGTGCCGGACAATCGGTGCTGGTCAGCTGCTGCAGCCTGAGCAGCGAGAGCTGAAGCAGGGCGAGGCATCGCCTCACCTGGAAAGCGCAAGGGGGAAGGGAGTCCCTTTTCCTAGCCAGGGGAACTGAGACACACAACACCTGGAAAATCGGGTAACTCCCACCCCAATACTGCGCTGTAAGCACACCGGCACACCAGGAGAATATATCCCACACTGGGCGGGGAGGGTCCCACACCCACAGAGCCTCCCTCCTTGCTAACACAGCAGACTGCGGCAACATAACCGCAAGGCAGCAGCCAGGCTGGGGGAGGGGC
The DNA here is from genome assembly GCF_002776525.5 of Piliocolobus tephrosceles. NCBI lineage: Eukaryota > Metazoa > Chordata > Mammalia > Primates > Cercopithecidae > Piliocolobus > Piliocolobus tephrosceles. Next base: position 46,160 of record NW_022324197.1, read on the forward strand.
GCCCACCATCGCTGAGGCTTAAGTCGGTAAACAAAGCCTCTAGGAAGCTCGAACTGGGTGGAGCTCACAGCAGCTCAAGGAAACCTGCCTGACTCTAGAATCCACCTCTGGGGACAGGGCTCAGCTAAAGCAGCAGAGACCTGTGCAGACGCGAACGACTCTGTCTGACAGCTTTGAAGAGAGCAATGGATCTCCCAACACGGAGGTTAAGATCTGAGAAGGGGCAGACTGCCTGCTCAAGTGGGTCCCTGACCCCTGATTAGCCTAACTGGGAGACATCCCCCACTAGGGGCAGTCTGACACCCCACACCTCACAGGGAGGAGTACACCCCTGAGAGGAAGCTTCCACAGCAAGAATCAGACAGGTGCACTCGCTGTTCAGAAATATTCTGTCTTCTGCAACCTCCGTTGCTGATACTCAGGCAAACAGGGTCTGGAGTGGACCTCAACCAATCTCCAACAGACCTGGGTACATAAGGAAATGAAAGCAGAATAAAGATGTTCTTTGAAACCAATGAGAACAAAGATACAACATACCAGAATCTCTGGGACACATTTAAAGCAGTGTGTAGAGGGAAATTTATAGCACTAAATGCCCACAAGAGAAAGCAGGAAAGATCTAAAATTGACACTCTAACATCACAATTAAAAGAACTAGAGAGGCAAGAGCAAACACATTCAAAAGCTAGCAGAAGGCAAGAAATAACTAAGATCAGAGCAGAACTGAAGGAGATAGAGACACAAAAAA